>NW_011967234.1:815752-837333 GCF_000949405.1 Vollenhovia emeryi | reverse complement strand
GAAATGTCTTTACTAATGCGAATACTTTATACGGCACTCCCGAACGCGATGGGTACCTTTGGTTGTCCCGTCTTTAGAGTCTGTACTCTCTAAAAATTAATCGGTGCATCATTACTGTAAATCAGTGAATATTCATTGTTTTCAGTAATAAACCACTGAGTGATTTTTAGAGAGTAACCCTTCAGGGTACTTAAGCCCTTCCACCACGACAAGGTAGTACCCGAGGAAGGGATTATCAACAAGAAACTGTGCAATTACATACAGGTATGTGTATATATAGAAAATGAATATTGAATGAACATAAATTAAAGTTGCTATTTAATGCACGATTAAATGCTGATTTAATCACGACGTGAGAGAGATTCATCCAATCGAAAGATTAATTCACACTCTCGATCTTGGGACAAAATCAATTTTCGCGGAATAAGTAAAACTTATCAATAATGCCTCATAAACTAATAATCCGAGATGAGCCATTCTTATCTCGTTAGAAGCGCTGAAATCTTAGCTTTCCAACGAGACCATGATCATCTTGCTACGATTTTTCTGTGCGAAGTTATTGACGATTATATCGGCTCGCGATCTCGATCTCGGAAGAAAATCAATTTTATTTTCAGAAATATTAAACGATGTTTCATAAACTTATAATCCAAGATAAGCTATTCTTATCTTCTTAGAAGCACTGAAATCTTAGCTTTCCAACGAGACCAGGATCATCTTCCTACGATTTTTCTGTGCGAAGTTATTGACGATTATATCGACTCGTGATCTCTTAATCCTGAGATAGAAGCAGCAGAGACGGCGCGTATATGCGGCGTCTCGCGCGGCGGTGTTTACTACCGAACCCCTGTGCCTCGTATGTTTTGATGCCAATTTTTTGGGGACGTAGTACGCTCGCGTAATACTTGCGTAATACTCGCGCGGCCTTCTCAATGAATGGGTGCGCGCGCGCCCAATTTTTAAAACGCTATAACTCGGCGAAAAATCGACGTAGCGACACGAACCAAAAACCAATCTTCTTCGTTTCGCATCCCGCAGATGTCTACATTGAATATGTATGCCCTTATCATAAAACTTACACACGACAATGGAATAAATAGTAAAATTCTGAAATATAAATTATACGTATAACTGCTAAATATAAAAATTTGCTGACAAATTATATTAGACTGTATAGCAAGATTGCAATAAAATTGTAATATTGAATATAGAATAAAGGCTAATGTAACGCCAATGTTACGTATCAATAATTGTACGGTATTGCATTTACATTATTTTCCAATACTACGCCAATACTTTGTGTTATCCGGGCTTTATCAACACTTTATATTATAATTCAACTACAGATTTAATATTTTTATTTTCATTGCAAGAAAGTAATTGCAAAGTAACGATTCGTTACTTTTTGAATAACTGTAACGCGTTACTTTTCAGAATTAGTAACTTATAACTGTAACTAGTTACATTTTTAGCGAAAAAAACTGTAACTGTAACTAGATACTTTTGTAAAGTAACGTTCTCAACCCTGTAATTATCTATATTTACACATATAATTAACACGCGTCAGATTTTAAGTAGATAATGCATTGAAATCTAACAGGAAGGTGTAACACGAGAGAGACATCTACATCGTGTATTTAATTAAGTTTGTCAAGTGACAGTTCAATCATTCGCCACTACTCCGTTTCAAGTGCTATTTACAGATATAAGTTATAATGATTCGCGGAAGACAACAAAATTTCAGAAAATAACAAAATATGAGGAAGAGGCAAAAGTTGTCGTAGGATAATGTAATTGTTTTCCGGGCCACTAAAGTGGAATCGTACTCCAACTGGAATTGCGTCTCCATTCAAAATCATTAGATTCTTTCTAATCTTTCTAATCTTCCTTTGTTACACGTGATAAAGTTTTCGCATTAACCTTTGACATTCAACCGTGCTTAATTAAGTTATCCCACCGGAATCTCTGTTGATGAACGTGTTCCCCATTGAGCAGTATGCGACAAACTTTCAGTATAGTTTTCATCAATGTTATACAGTAGGGGGCTGTAACGATGAAAAGTTAGCGCGAATATATTTAAACGCTATACGCTGCTATCATATGTATATGCTTTGATCTCAGGATAATGTTCACGTTTACAGCAGGATTATGATAAAACAGAACTCTATTTCCTCGAGCATATTGTATAAGAGATTTATAATAAGAGATTCTATATGCTGATAATTTTTCCAGCAAACATGTTGATCGGACAGAACATGTCATGTGTAAAATGCACATATTTCTTATAAAGAAAAAAGAAAAAAAATGTTAATATTGTATTATAAACGTATATATATAATATATATATTATATATAACGATTTATTATGAAATCTTGACATAAATTTTGTGGGAAAGACTAAAGAATCGATTACTCAATTTTCTTTTTAACGATCCAATAAGAAACTGCACTTGATAATCCAGAGACTTTTGTAATTCCAGGAATGTCAATCTCCTTATATTATAATATATACATTATCTTCTTTTACTTTCGAAATTTTATCTGTAATATTGCTGATATACAAAGACTTTTATCACGACTTAAATCGCATTATATGTTCGCACTCTAAGATCTGCAAGCGCTCGAAAGAAGGATTACCATTTCTCTTTTCTCGAGATAATACTTTACTGGAGTGCACTCGCTCTCGACGTGTGGGCAACAGGACCTCCTCCATCTTCGAGGTTTCTTCGGCTCCCCCTTATTCTCCTTCTCTGTCCACTTATCACTCGCTTTGAGCGACGATGAAAAATCCGGTGACCATAAGATTGAATCATTGCAGTCGAGAAACGTGTAGCATTTTTGTCGGTTAAAACATATAAACATGAACGTTTCTCAAAATTTGCTTAATCTTAATAAGACGGTTTAATAAGTAGTATTCAAGTGCATATACTTATTTTAGAATTGTACAAGGTAATATTTTTAATATAATATTTTTAAAAGTATGTGAGAGATTAATGAAATTTATATGGAGCACAATGCGAAATATCAAGTTAAGAAATAAATTACGAATCAAAGTGAAAAATTTATGTCTATTTCTTGCGAGCATAAATATTTTATGTTGGAGTAACAAACAATAGCGAGCTATAAAATTTCTTGTTTTTATACCAGTCACACAACTTTCTAGTTTTTGCCAGCAAGCGTGTTTCAATGGTTTGTACGTCCAACATGGCAAAAGTGAAGTCGAAATTATAAACTACGGCGACAACGAAAATTGTCTGACTGTAATGTGCAACGTAGTAAAAAAGAAACGTTCCGTTGTGAGCATCTGTGTCGCGAAAAAATTGCGTACACTGTGAGTAAATCTGCTCCAAGGGGAGCAGATAGGAGAACGAGCGTCACCGGAACTTTTAATTAACTATGATATTTCTCACAAAGCTCTCTCGTTTTTTAATATGGCTCATTCTGCGGCAGACTTTCCTCATTCTCTTTACTTTCTAACGTTGCAACATTCCCTATGGATATAGCGGCGATTTAATCAAGCGGCCTTCATAGAATTTTAAGAGCTAATTACGATTCAGTTTTCTAAATTTATTTACCTATTTTGCAAGATAGGCAGTTTTAATTTGAAGAATTAACACAAATTAGACAATCTTTATTTATCCTATTACTTATCTACAATTCTATGTAAAATGTTCATTTACAATTCATATTTTATAAAGTTTTTATGCAGACGTGCTAATGCTTGATTACTTCATTTAAAAAAATAGATATCAAGTTCTTTTTTATTTTGATCAATTAACTGGAAAAGCAAACTAGTTAATAAAAAGTAAAAGATTTTTAAATGATACTTTAACCGATTAAAAGTTGTGACACTTGTAGTTAAATTAAAATCATTTGCATGTACTTTAATTACATGTGATCTCTGCTGAGCAGTTGAAAAGCATTTTCGTGTCAAATGTTGGAATACCTATCTAACACAAATCCATTTAAATTTATTAATACTAAAATTGAAAGATAAAAATAAAATAGCATAGAATGCATTGATTATCCTTAGAGTGTATTATTTAAAAGCACTGATTTTACTGCGAATAGGATAGTCGATCTATTGTAATATATTGTATGCTGCAATCTCGAAAATTTTGATATATTTTAGAAACAAATATATATATTTAAAAATTAAATAAACGTATGTTTAAAAAACAGTTGCTGCGGTCTTTAAATGTGCGTTGAATTCCTTTATTATTCGTAATCCTTGAATAATTTAATAGAGTTCTATTGTCGTTTCGCAATTCTCGACATAATCACAGCGACCTGGATCAACAATCGATATTTATTCGGACGTTTCATTGTTTAGATGGTGAGGACTGGGTCAGCCGTATATAAACACGCTCGTATAATTACAAACTTTGATTTCCTATGCTTGCATGCCATATATTAAACGCATCGTCTTCGTGCTCCTGCATAAATCGATATTTGGCAGTGACTTATAAGAATTTCATAAATACTATTAAAAGAAATATACATAAACAAATTAGTACATATTATAATATACAATAATACGTGATCGGCTATTAAAGAGTTTTTCTCAATAAATAAGTGAAAAATTGAAATTACAATGTGCGTAGAGAAACGTAAAACAATACAAGTAAAACCGAGAATTTGGGCTAAAAGTAAGATTAAGTGATATCAAGTGTGATGTATGTTAGGGTTTAGTCCTTTCAGGAGAATTTATACAACATTTGGCGATTTATACTCCCCCTATATCATTCTTTTGCCTCATCCTAAGAGCCTATATCAAAAATTCAATTTCAAGTTTATAAAAAAAATAGAGACGTATGAAAGACAAAAGTTTCTTAAATTATTATATACTAATAATAAAAATTCTTTAAGATAAAAACGTCATTATAATGTACTATAATACAGTCATGACTCGAATTTATTATTTAATAGAAAAAGAAATCTTCTAACATTATTTTAATTTTATTATGAATTATTTTATAAAAAAAGCAAGGAAAATATTTTTTAAGATTTTTTATCTATATTATGTTAAATTTATATGTATTTCTAATTTAATAATGTTACATCATTAATGATGTAACACTAAAATATAATAAGATTGTTATTGTTATAATAAAAATTACAGAGATAGTGTTTTTGATGTTGATTTGATTTTAATCTCTACATGGATTTTTTTTTATTCCAATCTCACCTTTAAACTTTGTTAACGTTAATCACTCAATGTTCACTTTTATTTTGTTTTTTCATCTCTCTGATTTTATTTTATTCTTCGTGACTGCTTAATACAATTTGCTGGGCTAACAGTTTCAGCAAATTTGCTTTTTGATCTCGAAAATACTATTAACCGGTAAAATCGAGGATAATACAGGTCATTTTACTTTACCACAGTCTAAACCTATTATTTTAATAATTAATATGTTTTTCATTATCCGTTTTCCACTTTTTTGTGATTGACGTTTATTACCGTAATTATGTAGTTGCTTATTATATGTTTAAGATAAACTTAAGATAACTTATATCAAAGACAAGCATTCAATTTTTCAACTCCAGTATCTTTTTATTTGCTTAAACGTATACTACCCCGTCGTGTTTTATTTTATTGAAATCACAGCCTACCAAATGTAATTAGCAAAGTGGCTTTCACCATAAATCGCCCGCGTTCGAGCCCTGAGAGATTATCGCCAGTGGGATCCGCAATATCGCTTCGCATAATTGCACACAAACTTTACTGCAAGACTAATTAAAATTTTATATTCAAAAGCACTTAAATGTGGTGAGACAAAGGAGCGCAGATATTCTATTCCATTCAATTTCTATTTAATTCCCCGGTTCTACTGTTTTTTTATTAGCTCTGCTTTTAGCAGATAATTAAAATCCGTCATGCGAGGTTTAATTAATCGTAGGGTCTATCACAGAAAAAGCGCAAATATCAAACTCGCTATTACATCTTACCGTATTATAAAGGCTACTCCCAAATGTATACAAATGTGACAATACGCTGATGTATTTCTCGTATGACGAATTCGAGTTATTACAAGTAGCACAATAGAACCAGGTCGCAATTCTGTTCCATCTTATAGTCACCACATTCGAAATTCAAGACAAATTTCCATAGTAATTGTACCAGAAATGGACATAGCGCCGCCAGTTCTATTACTTATGGCTTTACTTACGCGTCTGATGTGTGTCTATATCTCGCACAATACTCGCGAACTTCTCGCGGTTTCACGCTCTTACGCGTACATATTAATACGAAGCGGGATTTCTGCGTTGCAACTTGGCTGACTGATAGCATAGTTTATCCCCTATGAGGCAACACGTTACACGCTGTCGCCATTATTTGCCCAATTACCGCACGATTAAATTTAACATCCTTCTGTGTCTAAATTGCTTTTGTGCGAGCGACCTATTTCTCGGAAATAGCAGTTGTCTAATCCTTCTTATTGCAGCCGCTCTTTTTACATGACAAAATTTACATGAACGCATTGCTGTAAATGCAAAGACGTTAATGTAAGTGCAAGAATGCGCTCGGGAACCAAGCTTGTGCTTTTATGTAATTCTATACTACATGTAATTTAAGAAAAGAATATGTACCATTATTGCAACTATGGTTTTTAATTACATAATAATAACTATATTAAAAATATACTGGGGAACCAAAAGACAGAGTGCTGGTAAAGATATATGAATTTAGTTATTTATATGATTTCTAAAACTTTCTAAAATTGCGTGATTTAATATACTTTTCTCTATCATTTTTTAAATTAATATTCATTTAAATGTCCATCAGATATTTCAGCTCTAAAATGAACAAAGCATAAAGTAGATATATTAGCAAAAAAAATGACAACCCTTCATTATAATACGTGGAACAATTGTATCATTCGATCTTACTCAACTTAGTAGCAGGTGTTGCAAGTTGCATAATCGACGTGACCACAAATCTCGTGCGGTATGTGCTCACATCTGTACGTTTCATTCTAAGTTCGGCACCGCACGGTTATTCAGCCAACAAGCACTAAAGTTTACCACCCTATTCTCTATTAGCGTTATTCATCCAATTATTACGCAATTAAATGCAGCCCTAGTTATTTTCGCGAAAATACAATTGTTCATATACAATTTTCTGAACGAAAATTGGATAGATATTACGCAATTAAATGCAGCTCTAGTTATTTTCGCGAAAATACAATTGTTCATATACAATTTTCTGAACGAAAATTGGATAGAATAAGAGATGAGCTCTAAAACTGAATGAAGAACATGTGTGAGAAATGGACATATTTTTATTACTCAATATTGCTTAGGCATTATATGTATAGATATCTTACAAGATATAAGTATATGTCTCGAAATCTCTTATGAGGATATGCCACTGCCACGGACAATATTGGTTTTTATGTTTCAGGATTTTGTTACGGGTTTGAGTATACTATCTCGTGGCTCGATAGACGAAAAACTTCGTTGGACATTCTCTCTTTACGATATCAACGGCGACGGGTGTATCACGAGGGAGGAGATGACGGACATTGTGACTGCCGTATACGAGCTGATGGGAAAATTTGCTGATCCCAACTTGAACCATGAGGGTGTACGCGAGAAAGTGGATCGTATGTTTCAGGTAGAAAAATGAAAACATATCTTCGAAACGCGTATAAAAAGAATCTCACAATTTCCGACATTCGATATATCATAAATAAATATTAGGAACGAAAAACACAATTTTTCCACAACTATCTTGAATCAGAAACACCATCTAACAAACTTGTAGTTAATTTATAATTGATTAAAAAGATATAATTTTTTGAATTAAAAATATTTTTCCATTTTTCGAGTTTCGGGCAAGCGTAACATTTAAATTAACGAATCTCGTATCTCTTTCAAACGCGTAATAACTGTCGATAATCTGTTCACTTCAATGAAAGAAAACGAGCGTCTGCGAAGAGAGTATCTCCGCGAGACAGGAACGAGCCTTTCTTTTTAGAAGCTGTCACATTGTTAGCTGCGGATGACAATGCCCACAGTGCACTCGGTCTCTTCACCTATCTCCGCCGCTACAGGCGAAAAAAGGAGCAATCTGTTTTACAGAGACAATTTGCGCGGATGACGTGTCTTCCGTCTGCCCGATACAAGCTGTACAGTTCGTCAATCCTATGACAAATGGAGTTCAAAGAGTTAACGTTTTTAGGATACGATGCACAGGAATCGTGCTGACAATCGAACTGCGCAAAACGGGCACACGCGCCTTCGTAAAACAATTGTGTTATAAAATACACGATAAATGTCACCCAATATAAACGTTCAAACATATACAATACTTCCACTTTTCATCTATTCATCTATTGCAAAGAAATTGTATATTAAACAATTTGTCAGACGTTTTATTTTATTTTGTTCGAATCAGTTGTGATCGCACGCAGCCAACAAATGCTCTTTGACACAAACAGCATTCAATTCTATAATATTATCGAAAGTTGCTGATCAGTAGCTTGTTTCGTAGTGCATATCAGCTGGCGTGTCACGATCTAAGATCCTCATCTTCGATTCTGTACAACCAGGGTTGGACCCATTGATGTGCTTCCTACGCTCTCGTCGACGTTGAAAGGAAACGCAAATTCGACAGTAAAAGCGACGCGACCAGAAAGGGTAAACGCCTTGTTTAGCGCTGCTGCTTTTGAAGCGTGCACACCGATACGCGTATGCACACTCGTGGTCGCGTATGCGGCAGCCGCGACAGCACAGAGATAGGATTAGTACTATAACATGGAGCTCTAACTCGAAACCTCAGTATATACGCGCACCTTGCGTTTACATATGTACGCGGATAGTTTAAATTCTAATTGCCGGTGGTCTCAGTTCCTCAAAGGCCCCAAGGGTTTCTCAAGGAACCACGCTAGCTTCTCAATCTAACTTGCAGCTCCCGTGCTCTAACACACGTTATATAATAAACATGACACTCAGGGATTTTAATCACTTTCATGGCGAACTTCTAACAGCCAGATAGAAAAATTAATACCTTTCTTGAGAGTGAACTATTAGCAGTTTAAATACAGATATTAAAAGTTTTGTATTTATAATCGGTGTAAATGATATTACATACGGAGAACACGTAAAATTTTTACACCTTAATTTATTTTAACGTAAAGGAAGATCTGTTTGTATTTACACTTACATGTTACTTAACTGTGATATTTTCCGAAAATCAAAAGCTAAATCTCTGCGTCTTACGTTACGTATCTCTGTTAAATATCGACACATTAATTTGTCGTTGCTGAGCTACAAGAAACAATTCGATAGTAGCGATAGGAACTATTGGTTACCGTTCAGTATTCAATTAAATGTTATTTCTGGAGCTGCCGATATTCTGTATTTAGACTCTTTGATTCGCATGACGTTATTTATTAGTCAGTTTGCAATCACTTCTGCAATTCACCGTAGACCGAAACGTCCGTGAAACTGGAAACTACCTAAATTTCTGTGAGCAGATGTTACTTGCGGTTAAACTTTATTGTCATAATATCAATAACATCTGTTACATGAATGATCCTTTGCAACGCCACATTGCCACATCATACTGTGACGCACGCAGAGAATATTGACGGTGAAATTGTTATATTACATCCTTGCCTCTGATAATCGGTTATAATGTGCGAATATAAACGTGGATTTTGTTAATATTAATTAAATCAATTTCTCGATAAAAAGATTTGCCAATATAATTTGACCTATGCACCATTTTTCGAGTATATAGTTAGTTTGTAACAATGTTCGTTTCGTAGACGAAGAAACGGAATATCGTACGACTTAGATATACGTTGTAGACATTCTAGGTTTCCTTTTCCGGACATTAGCGTTTGGGTACGTAGATAAATCGATCCGGGACTTTGCTAAAAACTTGAAGAATGCGGCGCAAGACCAGACTTCTTCAACAGTCAAACGATTTTTCAAGCATCCTTCTATCTCACGGTAGCGATACGGATACTTTGAAGTTTGTTGCACCAAAGAGTAAAAGAAAGATTTTTTCGACAAAGAAATATAATGTAGCAAATAAAATCAAAATGCAGAAATAAGACGAGATGTAACAATAGAAGGAATTGCGTCGCGCACAGTACAAACAAGAAGATGAAATGTACGAAATGGGAAAAGTTTCATTTCACTATTATAATATATGTGCGACGTTAAAATAAAGTACTCAACCAATAGCGAATGCGATGATGAGATTTGTAAACGAAATTACCCAAGGGATGCACAATGCGTGCTACGCATTGAAAATAAATGAGAGAATGAAAAAATGAAGAAAGCACATGCCGTATATTTGAACGATGGTCGAAAAATTTCTAAGTCCGGAAGTCGAAAAATTTTTCAGAGTTCCGAGTGGTTCTGATTGGAGTTCTAGGCAGTTCTCGACGAGTTCTAACAAAAAGTCTTATGGCGCACCGCGCTTAAGTGACTCAATTCAGAGATACGCGTCATTTTTTACTAGTTTCTAAAATGTCATTTAAAGTGTGTAACTTTTTATATTTGCGGTTAAAAATTTTTTTAGTCAGCGAGAACTCTTCGAAATAAACGTAATAACGATATAAATCACTCAGAACTATTGTATCTCAAAATAAAATTTTCAAAGATTTTTATTATTTTTTTTAGTTAACCGAAAAAATTTTTTATGTATCAGGAAGTCTAGATAATCGCAAAATGAAGCTATTAGACCATTCAGAACTATTCGATCTCAAATTTCGATAAGAAGTTGGCACCCGACTTTTTAAATTTTAATTTCTGATCGTTAATCAGGAGAACTCTTTTTATAAATTATTGGGAACTCTGAAACTCTTCAAAAAGAAGCGGGAACTCCAGTCAGAACTACAAAATTTTTAAGTTGGGGTGCAAAGTTAACACACGCCAAATAATTAATAAAACTTCCTTCATAATAAGTAAAACATACGGTATGTCTGAGTTTTTGTTCTTTCAGCTCTACGAGATCCTTTTAAGATAACGATAAAGCATTATTAAGCTAACCCCAAGCCATGAATACAAGCCACGAATGAAAAATGGACCGGTGGACACTTTATAAACTTCTAACCGCGGCACAATGGCTTTGAACGCTTACGAAGATTTTCAATGTGCACGTAGAAAAGCGGTGAAAGAATAGCTCCGAAACCCTTCGTGGTTTTGTGTAAGATTCCATCAATATTCTTCTTAGATAACGTCTTTAAATGTAGCAAGCATAATTATTAACAATCGTTTAAGAGATCTGGATCAGCATATTTATGTATTTATTTCTTTGTTGAAAATATTTTGTGTTGTCTCCGTTAATAAATATAAAAAATTTTCGCAATAAAAATCCTTGCAAATTATTACACATAAATCTGTTCATCAATTCTTAGTTATACATACAATTGATTTTATATCTGTGCGTGTTCTACAAAGGATATTACATCTTACTCTTTGCATAACAAAATAGCAATCCATTCATAATTTTTTGTAAAAACGTTTGTTTCGATTAAACTGATATTAATTAATCATGAGGAAAGCAGAGGTAACGAGCGTCGCAGAAATACCTGCGTTATTCGTAGCACTAATTAAAAACGAGTTTTATTCGAGCACCGTTCGTTCCAGATAACGATTAAATCCGTCCCATTGTTTCTGGAAACTGCGCAGCCAGCTTTCCAGCACTTCTCGTCACAGAAAAATGGGCTACCTTGCCAATTTTTTGGTTTTATGATTGAATCGTACCCATGTTACGTCATTCGCAACTAAGAGTTCAGGACACAAAAGATAAAAGAAAATATAAAATATAAAAATTTACGATCTTAATTATCATTAAATATATTTAACTGTAAAATCTAAAAATAATTATAATCTCTCATCGAGTTTCACCGAAAATCATTAAAAAAAACTTTTTTTTAAATATCATTCAATGAATTTGCAACCGCTTATACTATATGACATGAGAGACAACGGTATTGTCTTTTAAAGTAAAGGATTAAATTGAATGATAAGATCCTATTGTATTATCGGTTCTCCTAATACATGTACAATCCTATGTTCTCCAAATTTCCGTCGATTATTGCTGATTATAATATGATTACAAAGCCACGATAATGCACGATTTAGCCTGCAGTAAGTCGTGATACCAATTAATCCTGTGCAACACGACAACAGGCTCCACCCATGCATACAAGCTTTCTGTTTCGCAGTGCGAGAGCAATAATAATTTTGCCAATCGTACCTGCCAATAGCCGATTTACCATCGTGCAATCTAAATGATCGTACATGCACGCAACACGACTTGAAATGCCAGCTTCGACTTTCGGTGGTATTTGTTCCGTAAATTAACTCGATCTGATAGATTGCCACGAATTGCAGATAATTAACGCCCGATAATGCCTGCACTTCTAGTTGAATATATTTGAATAAATACAAAGACCGCGCTGTTAATCAAACTATATTTATTCGTAAAACTATCAACGATTCATTGCGTTGGAAGGAATAAACAGCAACAATTTTCTTTCATAAATTTTGAACTTTTAATAATTATTTCGACGGAAAAAGGGGGATCAAATTAATTTTGAATAACATTAAAATAATAAACTACCTAAGCACGTCTTAAGAAAACAACGATGTTGAAAAATGTAGTAGAAACGTACGACGCAGTAGAAACAGACTTCTAGCGCAACCGTGGTCGATCAGTTCTACTTTAAGTGACGCATACATTTACATCGGCATACCATCGTAGAAACGCGGAAGTGTGAGAGGACGTCTACATGCTTTTTCGTCGTCGTATATCGTCTTAGGATATACGTCAGCGGTGGTCTTCCAATCTAGGTCAACATGGTGCTTTTTTTCTGAGTTTAAGCTTCATAGTAATTCCGTTCATTCATAGTTCAGTCAATCATGTTAGAGTTACGAGATATGAGGTTCCGGATATCCGTAACCAACTGTGATGCAAAACAAAGAGAGAGAGAGAGAGAGAGGGAGTCACAAAGCGGATTTTCGTACCTTTCTATAGAAAGCCTACATAATACTGTTATAACATTTTACATAATACTAACTTTTTGACACAATGTTTCATCACAGTTACGTTACAGAGTTCATTAGATACTAAGCAGATTTGTAGCTGATAATACAATGACAGTACAATGTAGATTATAATATTTTCTGTTTTAGGAATACATTATAATTCTTTACATTGAAAACATTAATGATGAATTATTTAATTAAGTTACTTTATGTGAACAACAAAAGGTGTTTTCATTATATTGTGACAAATCATCCAATGTTTCGTTAATTTAGATACATAAGCCTATTTCTAACATCTAGTTGATAGAGTCATTTAATTTAATTAATTAATTTGGTTTCAGAAAATGGACGGCAATCGAGACGGCGTAGTGACACTATCTGAGTTTTTGGAGGCTTGTCGAGCAGATCCGGATATCTCAACCAATATGGCTGCTCTAGACACTGCTTTCTGACACTCACCGCGCACGCGATACATACCATGGACTTGAAGGGATCACTCGATTAGGAAATAAATCGCTCAATATTGTACCTTAACTCCTTTGGACCAGAGAGGAAAGGAATTCCTCAAAATGTGTCCCGTCGTCCTGGAGCGACTGATATGCGATTTTTCAGAATTGATTGTTTCGAGAAACGACCTTGCGTCACTTTGCGCGTATTAGCTCAACAAAATCTACTCAGCGGAATTTCTAGATATGCAAGAAAAGAGTATTGCGAAAAAGAGTATAAGAGGAGTACAAGTAAATGGTGTGTTTCACCACGAGATTTGCGACTTAGATGTACCAAACAATGACAAAAGTGGTTGTTTTGTGATAGAAACAAAAACTAAGCGAATATTTGATTGAATCGATGTGCTGCCTCCCTCCTCCCTGAGATAGGATGTTTATAGGATTAGATATCAGAATCAGCAAGTGAGAAAATATATGCAACAGCTGATTGGAAGCAAGTAACGAGCGCACTAGGACGATAAAATAATTTTGGTATTTTGCTTGAAACTTGCTTAGAAAATGATGATATCCGTTACGAAAAGAATGTATGTAATGCTCCCCCCCACCCCACCCAATAGTTGTCAAGTGTCAGCAAGTGGATTTCATAAAGCTTTAGCATTAGTGAGTAAGTGGTTAGCATGTAAACGAGAACTAGAAGTGAATCTTTGTATCGAATGGACAATGCATTATCGTAAATTGTAAGTGAAAGATTAAGAATGTATTTTTAAAATCTATACACGACGTTACTCGCACTATTTTTATTTTTTCTTCTTTTAATTTTTAATTACAAACATTTTCCAATTACAATTTTTTAATTGATGTTAATTAGTCTTTAAATAAATTTTTTATAGACAAATGTCTATGTAAAAATATTAAGTGATGTAGTACTAAATATCAATATGGTTTAACTTTACGTAAATATTAAAAAATATTCTTATATAAAAAAAATTGTTAGCGTCAATTTTCTATTACTTATATGTTCGTTGAATGCATCTTATTGTCAGATAAAGGACGCAATGATTAAAAGTGGTTGAAGGTTGTGTTTTACGGTTGAGTTATCATGCCTATGTGTGTACTGAGATAAAAACGCAGCATTCAGTTGCATTTTCAAATGACTGTAATGTATGGTGCATTCACTCGTTGTGAATGTACTCGTAGCCCTCGTACGTTTTAATAATAGCGTGCGAGTTTCGCGTGTATATAGAACTGCGACACAAAAAAAAAAAAATAAAGTTAAATGCGAGGCTGAGCGTCAACTGACGAATGAGACATACAAAGTTTATCGTGAATCCCGTACAGCTGGATATGTCAAGCGGGATTTGTTGTTTCTAGTATGTAAGCATGTAGATGGTAAGCGATATCAAAATATTTATTTTTGTGACAGGTAAGCGTATTATTGTTGTAAGATTTTAGATTGTAAAGACTGTGTGCTGCTAAAGAGAGAGAAGTGAATTGAATTAGTTGAGGATAAAAAGTGGAAGAAATATTCGGAGACAGAGGAAGAAGCCTCTCTCTATCGATCTGGCATTAGAATGATCCATTGCCGAATATACGCAAAATATACATTTTATTATAATTAACCGACACGAGTCGTGGAGACTGGACCAAGGCTTCCGCGATGGGCGAAGAAGGTTTACTTGAGCGAAGTATATTTAATCATTTCCCATCACTGCCTACTTCTCGATAAACTATAAATAAGGAGGAATGTACGAGCGAGATTAACGAAACGAGAAAATCGCCGATGCATCGAGACCAGCAAGTCTGATCGAAATCATCGACATTAGATTGGGACGCGACAAACGAGGCTTATATTTATTTAGATTTATACGAGTTTCAAGTATCCTTTCGTTATGTGCGTTTCTCGTAAAATACTCGACATAGCGAAGTGCGAACCGCTATTTGAATATTTTTCCGATCTAGAGAATAACGCGACGCGGTGACTAACTTCTTCAACAACTAAACTGACACAACTCCAATTCACGCAGTGTATCAATATGTCGAACGTGGAGAGATAGTAGAAGGATACGAATAATAATAAAGTCAGTAAAGAAATGACAGGAATGACAAAGAGATCGCGCACGACAAGAATTACAGGCGTAAAGATTTCTTCGATTTTTAGCAGCGCCTATCTATATAGAGCATAAGACTTATATATAAATTGAGATAAACATCGAATGTTGTCTCATATCACTCGATCACTACCGCATGTCTTTGAAGTTACGTAAATAAGTGTATAAAAGACAGAAACGGGGTAACTGTGTCGTTTAGATACTTTCGAATTCGATTGGATATTAGTTTTAGATACGAGACAAGAAGGAGAAATAAGTACTCTTACCCCACGATGATTAATCGGAAATAAGCTAAATCTAAATATGTTATGAGCTTTTTTATGCGACGCCATTAGTTTTAGAATAATGTTATTGTTTTTTAAAAGTTAGCGCGAGACTAGACTGACGATACCCGGGATATTATTAAGTTCGCAAGGTATAGAAAGAAAAGAGCACACAAAATAGTAATTTTTTAACAAGAAGGACGGAGTTATAGCACTCATTCATGTGAGTTCTCGTTTTGTAACGTCACCCCGTATGCTGGATTCATATTATCTCAACCATACATTCGCGCATACTTTCCTTTATGCTTATATCTCCTCTAAAAACCTAAAACTCGGTATACACTTTTCTATAGCTTACTTCCTGTCACTATCATTCAATCTATTGTACGCTGCCAAACTGCATGTTACCTTCTTTCGCAAACATCGAGTTATCTGCAGGAAATTTCGTAAAGTTTTAGTCACGTAAGTTTAATCACGGTTTTATCAACGTAATATGAAAAACGGCTTTAATTTAAATGTTACAAATTATTTTTTTACCGTGAGAAAACGATATTGACAAAGATATAATGTGTAATGTACTCTTTATATTTATTATCTTGAATCAGCGATTGCCAATTCTTGGTTTATACTTTACGTCTTCACGTTATATACAAACAGAAGAAAGTAATAGAGTGCTAAATAATTTCAAATAGTATTAGCTGCTCTTCAACTTGACAATTATTATACTAAACTATAAGCTATAATCGTACTGCTTTGTTTAGTGCGATATCGATAGTTTTATATTATTGGACAATAAAAACTTTTATTATAATGCGATCAGAGACAAAAGTGTACAATAGTAATATCGTTTGTATTGAAGACATATAATAATAGAATAATAACTTCCTCATTTTTCTCAGGATGTACATGAAATGGCTGCCTGAAAGTAATCTAATTATAATTGGCAACTGCTTAAAAGTAGAGATGAGAATTATTTTTATGCTCAAGCTAGTTATTAAAACGTGAAATTGCTATTGGTTTTTAACACAATTCTGATGTAGGACTCGTGGATATTTCTATTCTATTTTGATAATCGAGGCTTTAAATTGTTATTGTGCTGTCTCATATGCGATTTATATAAATCATACGTATATACGCGAATTTTTTAATTAATCGATTTTTTTAATAGAAAACACAATGTTATTTTTATTATATCTTTCATTGTGTTCTCTCATAATAATACAAGTTATTTTATATAGTTGTGGATAGGAGTAAATACATAAACCCCCGTCATCTTAGCTTCTGGCAGAGATTTATATATTTTTTGGAAACTGATATTACATCGATATTTATCGTCATTTACCTCATATTAATCACGTAAACTTTCATAAACGACGAATTGCAAGTTGCGTCCAACAAATTAAACTTGAGAAAAACCTCAGTACGTTTCTGATCGCTAAAAGATTATTCTACTTTTTCATGTATTGTCGCTGCATGTCTCTGATATATCATCTAATGTAAAGAAATTTGACAAACGCGATAAACGAGCGAGATTCAATGTTTGTACGTAAATTGACATTTGGACAAAATTAAACTATTTTTCGCAATTATCTATCACGTAATTTTTAAGTTTTGCATAACTCAACGCGACTATTGCGTATGAAATTGGCAAGCTTTCGGTTACGTTTCTCTTACAATTTGTATCGCGCGACTTACAACGAGCAAAAAATCGGAAAAGATAAAAGAATAAAGCATCTTTTTGATTGACTCTATCACGTGGATACTATCTATGTGTAGCTAGTTCAGCTACGAGGCTATAAAACTCGCCCGGCGAGTACTACTATCTTGACTCTTTTAACGTAGAAATACTATACTCGAATAGAATACAAAGATCTATCTATCAAAATCTATCTCTTCTCTGTAGATAGTTGAATCCTTACCGAGGGTACTTTCGGTGGTATCTATTTTAGACATTATAGCTGCTGGACAGGGAAAATATAATACGAAAATGATCTGTGAAAGTGATGATGTAAAATGCAAACAGCGGAAGTACCAAAACGTGGAGGTGGCATCCGCTGTTTGTGCGAAACCGAGAGTTATATTTAAGAAGCATTATTAGATAGCAAATGAAAGATAATGGTCGGGTTGTACGCGTACTAGCTGACAGATGGTCCAATCATAGATTATATATTCATAACGGGGAAAATAAACGAGAACTTAAAAAAATAGCGCCTAACTGTGTTACGCGAGGTATGAGAAACAGCGTGCGTACAGAAAATTGTGGTATGTATATAAAATATATGAAGTAAGGCACCGAAGATACATTTACATAGCCGTGTAAAGTCAAAATTTCAATTTAACTAACGTTTGGATCGTATAGATATTTGTTGGACTATTGTGTTGTTTGAAATCAAAGTCAGCAAACGATGTCAAGATAATCACGTTGACACGAAGAAAACGATTATCTGTAATATTGGATTCGTCTATTGAGCTCCCGAATAACTAATTAAATATTTTCAAGGAAAATAATATCGGATGAGATTGTTCGCCATCGATTAATATCGAGTTGTCAGGTCAATTGTTTGACTAAACGCTTGTTTATTCGAAGCCATTGCGCAACGAGCGCTCGTTTCACAACAAATATATGTGTGTGTCATGGTAGCGTGCTGCTGCAAAAATGTATCAGGCGGTTTCTCAAGCGTCGTGTGTTGAACACGAACAAAGTTAAAGAGAAATTATTATATGATGTTAAAATATGAAGGATTTTAAACAGATTATAAAAAGCAACAGGCAAAGAGATATTCATATATTTTCAGTGTAAATCAAGTATATACTTGTGGTAAGACTACGTATCTCATAGCTTTAACGGCTCGCCGATGCCCAGGTGGAAGCAATCTTCTTTGATAGCGATATCGAAATTGCGTGTCACCATCAACGATGCCGTGCTTACGTCTCGTTGTAAAAAAAAAGTTATATGGCCAATTTAATGTGTTCTGTTAACAAAGATGGTATGTTTCCACTCGAGGAAGAGCACATAAAGGAGTAATCGTTTTGGATGTTGATTGTTAAATGTTAGGGTAGATGGGTACGACGTTATATCCTTTCAATCCGAAGTACACGTTAAGTACTTGCATTTTGTCTCTTATCTTCGGCTACATGCGTCGTTATTTCGGATTTTAATCGTCGATACGTGTCGCAATTTGTTACGTAAAGTGTTAAGCGTGGCTCGATTTAACGTAGCTCTTCTTTGTGCGCAGACTTCGAGGGGAGGGGAAAAAAAAGCGTGAAATGTTTCATTTGCAGCAATGCAGTCACTGCCGTCGCTTTTCTGCAATGAAAACTAATTCTCGCTTCAAATATTCTTTTCGACACTATCCCGAAAAGGTGATTATTCGTGATGACACGCAAACAGCTCATACAGTTTATCGTACAAGGCTCGTTGAAAAAGATTTATTGCACATTGAGCGTTTTGTCTACCGTCTTTTAGAAATTTTACGTTCCGCGTCATGTCTCGAAAACTTAGTAATTGTCTCGCAATTATTACAGATTATTTACTGTACTATATCTTGGAAGCATGTATTTTATAAATAAATAGATAACCAACGTATATGCGTGTTTCTTCTATTATTAGCATCATTATTTTAGTTATAGGAAATTTTGTTTTAGTTAAGGGAATTAGCTATTGAACACGATTGTGTATAAAGCCCGTATCAGACTACGGGTTGAGATTGAGATTAGATTGAAATTTAACCAATCAGAGTAAAATTCGCTAAACTCCAAGATTTGTAAACTCCGAAAAATGTCTAATACCCGTTTCTATACCAACGCAGTTTAACTTTAATCTCGGTTCAACTTGCTTTGTATCTTTCTCGAGTTTTATGAATTGGAAAAGGACAAGAAGTAATTTAAGCTGATATTAAAGTTAATCTGCATTGGTAGAAACGGGCATAAGGCAGATAGCAAATCACCTTTGTCTCCATGAGAATATATTCTCTTCAATCAATTGATTGTTAATTTCGACTGTATTTAACAAGAGGCTCGTGCTATTCATTGTAGATTCTTTCCGCATGACTTATATTCATTCCAAGTAGGAATCGAGACGGAAACAGAAAATGCGAATTCCGAGGGGTAAACCGCTGACCAAAAACCACTGGTGTACATCCAAAACTCCTCAAAAATATTACTTTACTCAAGAAAATTATTCATTAGGTGGCTCCTAATAACTTATTAACTTAAATTAAAACATGCATTTCTTTAATTGAATTATTTACTAAATATTAAACAGTAGATAATTTTAAATTAAAAAACTTTTACTTTAATTCTATAATATGTTTACTAAAATATCAGTTTTACAGCCAAGAAAATTGGATTTCTTATTTCACAAAAACAATTATTTCATTTAATAAATAGTATCCTCTATCTCGTGAAATCTTTAGTTGAATGTAGAAAATGTAATGATTTAAATTAATTTACACAGATTTACTTGAAATTTGATGTTTTTGTTTAAATAGAATACTTCCTTTAATAAAAATAGTTATTTGAAGTAAATTTATTAGTTTAAAAAATTCTTTTGTCAGCCCAGTAATACCGCAAATCTGTACACCACAATACCATCAGCGGATTACCCCTCGGCGAATTCTAACTGTCCTGCCGCGATCACGCGAATACGACGGGTATACGATGATAATCTTTAATTTCTCGCACGACGTCTTCGAGATCGCGCACGATCGAAATTTGTATTTTCTCGCACGCACTGCGTTGCAAGATAAAACATATTTTCAACAAGTCAACATAAATTTGTGGAATCTTTCAACATCACCAATATTGATAATTGTACAAATTTATGAAATAAATTAAATCTCCAAGTCCGTGCGAGTATTAAAGGTTAAAATTCGAACTTGTCTCGCTTTAAATCGCTTATTTCTGACATATAACTCACTCACCGATCACGGAGCGATGCAATGCGGAGCGATGAACCGCCAAATCAGGTCCGACAGAAGATACGTAGCAGCGTCCATTCCGCACGTTGCCGGTCGCCGCGGGGAGGAATGTTCGACGCACGTTGAGCTTGCAACTTTCACTGTGAACGAGTCTCTTTTCACTCGCGAGAAGCCCTGGTGAAAATAGAATTTGGAGCGTAAATCGAATGTAAGGGGAGAGAGTCAGAAGCGTAAACGAAATGTGTAGGAAGCGTAATTTGGAGCGGCGAAGCGTAAAAAAAGCGTTCGAAGTTTCTTTTACGCTTTGCTGTTCCAAATTACGCTTCCTACACATTTCGTTTACGCTTGCGTCACTCTCCCCTTACGTTCGATTTACGCTCCAATTTTTATTTTCACCAGGGAAGGAATCGACGCGATCGACGAAGTTACGCACCGACAACGAACGCGTCGCGATCACTTCCGGCGTTTATTTCGTTCAGCGACGGCATCCCGCACATTGCCGGTCGCCGCGGGAAGGAACGAGAACGTTCGACGTATGTTGAGCTTGCAAATTTCACTGTAGTCAGGTCTTTTTTCACTCGCGAGAAAGGAATCGACGCGATCGACGACCCAACGCATCGACAACGAACGCGTCGCGATCACTTCCGTTTATTTCGTTCAGCGACGGCATCCCGTACATTGCCGGTCGCCGCGAGAAGGAACGAGAACGTTCGATGTACGTTGAACTTGCAAATTTCACTGTGATCGAGTCTATTTTCACTCGCGAGAAAGGAATCGACGCGATCGACGAAGTAACGCACTGACACGACCGAGTCGCGATTAGTTCCGACA
>NW_011967234.1:808931-813695 GCF_000949405.1 Vollenhovia emeryi | reverse complement strand
TTTATTTCGTTCAGCGACGGCATCCCGCACATTGCCGGTCGCCGCGAGAAGGAACGAGAACGTTCGACGTACGTTGAACTTGCAAATTTCACTGTGATCGAGTCTATTTTCATTCGCGAGAAAGGAATCGACGCGATCGACGAAGCCACGCACCGACAACGAACGCGTCGCGATCAGTTCCGACATTTATTTCGTTCAACGACGGCATCCCGCACATTGCCGGTCGCCGCGAGAAGGAACGAGAACGTTCGACGTACGTTGGACTTGCAAATTTCACTGTGATCGAGTCTATTTTCACTCGCGAGAAAGGAATCGACGCGATCGACGAAGTAACGCACCGACACGACCGAGTCGCGATCACTTCTGCGCGCCGCTCGACGCCGAGCCGCCGAGCCGCCGACCGCCGCACGATGAGCCGCCGCGCGCGATTGGCTCCGAGCGGGGACGAGCCCCCCGGATCCAGCCAATCGCGCTCGCCGGCGCAAGCCGCGCAGTCGACCGCCCTTGAGACTCGTAAACGTGTTTCTTGCCTTCCGAGTCGATCAACCCGCGATCACGCTACTGTTTTTTCTTCGGCATTCCAACGTACGTGCCAAGGTGACGCATCAGTCATTCTCTCGAAGGATTTCGAGTCGACAGGAAGCATCCGCGCTGCCGTGCGAGCCGACGAACGCCGTTCTCTCCGAGTCCCCGCGTGTCAGCCAATCGCTTTCGACGTCTCTCGGCCGGCGTCTCGCTAGGAACTTATTCTCGAGACCCGAAAGCAACGTCTATCACCTTCCGCGCCGGTTGTCGCGCGATAACGGCCGTTGTTTTTTCGCTCGGCGTTCGACGTACCTGCCGAAGTGACCGGGCGGTCAGTCGCCCGACGAATCTCGAGCCGACAGGAGGCTTCCGCGAGCTTCTCCGCGCGTCGCACCGCGCCGTTTCCCGCCTTCCCGCGTCGTCGTCTCAGCGATTGGCATCACTGCGCTCCTCTTTCTGCGGGAATCGTCGGGTACGTACGCGCGCAACGATCCGCGAGTGTGCCGAGTTCGTCGAAACGGATGTGTAGTGGCTGCGTCGATTACGGGATCGGGAGACATTAACCGAGTGCGAGAGGAAGGAATGGATGTGCCGCGCGATCCGTTGGAGGCGGAGCCGTCGGGACGAAGGTACGGGAATTACGGGGGTGACAATCGTTCGCTCCGCCATGTCTGGATTTGAACGTGGCGTTTGTCTCGCGAGTTCCGTGACGCTGTACCGATTTCTCTCCGAGTACGACGTACATACGCGGTGGAACGAACGTGTCGCGCGATTTATTCAAGGGGGAGCCGTCGAGACGAAGGAAATCGTGAATAGCTTTCGTTGCGCCGCTCGCGCGGTGACGGTTGTTCGCCGCGCAATATCTGGATTTGAACGTGGCAGTTTTTTCGCGAGTTCCGTGACGCTGTACCGATTTCTCTCCGAGTGCGACGTACATACGCGGTGGAACGAACGTGTCGCGCGATTTATTCAAGGGGCAGCCGTCGAGACGAAGGAATCGTGAATAGCTTTCGTTGCGCCGCTCGCGGGTGACGGTTGCTCGCCGCGTCGTATCTGCAGATTTGAACGTGGCAGTTTTTTCGCGTGTGTCTCGCGTCGCGTCCTGAACGCCGTATACCGTGTGACAATAGGCTCGTTTTCCGTCGCTTCACTGGTGAACTAGCGCGATAAATTAGTGCAGGGCGAGTACATTTGTTCTCATTCTAGCTTACTGCACTGGTTAGCCAGTGCAGGAACGGAAAGCGAGCCTAATATGCCGCCGATTCTTCTCGAAGGGAGGGTCGATCGACGAGTTATTTCGGACTGGGGAAAAATGAGGGAGAGAGGACCGAGTGCGACGTACTGAGTGTGAGTGTTAGTGTTGCTTCGAGGGAAATCAGCCGACAATCCGAGAGGACTGAGAGGAGGAGGAGGCCCGAGGATGGGCATCAAGCGCCGGCGGAGCAACCTTGCGGTGAATATTTTTCATTTTACGCAAAAGCACTCTCCTTCGCCATTTATTGTCGAATCACATTATTACGCCGTAATATAGAAATAATAATTAGAGAGAAAGAAGTAATTCGAGATTTTGTCAAAGCTTGTTCCTGTAATTTTTCTCCAAATAATTATTCAAATGTAAATATCTATTACACCACAATTGAGAAATAACAATTAGAGAGAAAGAAGTAATTTGAGATTTTGTCAAAGCTTTCTCCAAATAATTATTTGAATATCCAATTAAAAGTGAAATTTAAATCGCGCGTAAGAACTGCATTTTTCAAACTGTGTTTCTTTCAACTGTTTCAATAATTTTTATGTATCTGCATTACAGAATCATCGTAGCGACGTTGCAGCTGTAACTCCGCTGTTGCGCGTCGGACCGGTGAGTGATGCATGCATTTGGTTATACTAACGGGTCTATGGTAATTTTATTAAATATACGTACGCATCTTATTATGCGTTCATTTGTTCATGATATAAGGATATTCAAGAAAAGTATTGAGTATTCCATACATACCTTACAATGGATAAATTTAAACAGAGTAGAGCAAGTTTAATCCTGGATCTTACAATTACATAGAGTTCTATTTATTTATTTGTTGAGTAATTTAGTGCGCATTGGAGAATGTACTCGTGTGCACACACTTTATACAAAGAATTTTTGGGAAAATTGAAAATACCACGAAGATATGTAATATTATTTATTATTAATTATGTCAATTAACAATATTATTTAGTCAATATTACAACTAATATATCAAAGTTTATTTTATTATATACATATCACAATTCTTTACAAATATTAAAATATTGAAAACAAAAGATAGAAGATGGAACAGTTGTAACAATTAAAATAGTGACTTTTTAATTCACTGCTGTTATTTAAATTTACTCGTAGTGTTCATACATCGTGATCGGCAGGGAATAAAAGTGAAATAGTTGTACATTGTTGTACGAGACCAAGAGAATGAAAAATTTTATTTTTCATTACTTCTCTCAGTTATTTCCCACCAAAATGTTCATCCAGGGTTAAAATTTTACACAAGTTAATGCACAAAAGATATATAAATATAGTAATTTTAAATTGTATCGTAATTATTTATATACGTTTATATTACAATTAAATTACAACAAATATTTTAGTGCAATATATTTCATACAATTTATTAATTTGTTTTTCATAAAAGATATACTTATGGTTACCAATTATTATTACTTATTTTGACGCATTAGCTTTAGCCTAATCTTTTATAGTTTATCCATATGTAGTGATTGGTAACTGGACTTTATACCAGTTATCTAATATTATTATACAGCAAAATCATGAAAAAATACATGATGGAGACAGTTTTATCTAAACTAACAATATTGGCGTAATAGATAATAATTTTAGCTGAACTCTATATATTTCGCTTGACATAATTCCGGAATTTAATTAACAAATTGTATTATATAAGTCATATATTTTTAAATCATAAATTCTGCAATTTCTCTTGTTCTACACAAAGGAATTGTACAAATTGATCAAGTTGACAATTATGCAACATACATATTTGTAGGCAAGAGGCCAAAGCACATCAATCGTAAGATTGATACGTAAAAGATTATCTAAATTTTTTTTAACAATTCACACTACAAGGTTGTTGTAGCTGTTAATCTGAAGAGTAATCTGGTTTCAATTTTACCGCTAGCTGGCTAGCTATGTAGTCCCAATACCGCCATCTTATCGTATCAAATTTTGTCGATAAAAGTTTACACAGCTAAAAATTAAATACGTGTATCAGTAATGACAAATTGCATGTTATAAAATGCATAATATTTAAAAAAAACCAAACTTACCTCGTGCGCAAAATTAATATCATACAAAGACGAAGGGGATTCGTCAGATTGACATCTCTCTTGGCAAATGTCGATCATACAGGCCAATAAATGATTAGTGCGACATCCTCCCTTATACATTTCTTCGCATTTATGCCTTACTTTTTCATTGTAACCTAAGCCTTTGCTATGATTTAACAATATTCTGCAAAACACAATTCCTAAATAATAATCAAGTCGAAGGGGATATCGGTTCTCTCTCAACTCTAGTTCTCTGACGTAGCAAGACTAAATACCCTCTTAGGTAGTTCCAAGCGCTCTCATTCCCTTTCTCTAACTCGATCTTCGCCAACGCAAAATCAACTTCCTTGTCTATCACTTCTTGCTCGAATTTTGTCGTATTGCTTATTACAAAATAACGCTGATTCCAAGCAGAATTATTATGGACATCATCGTTTAACAATTGTTCCACATACTCCAATTCCTTATCGTACAACCTGCAACCACAATCAGTTGCATAAAATACACGTCTCGATCATTAAAATTAAATTTATAGATATTGTTAAAATTAAAAAGTATTAAAATTATATACAACGTGAAGAATTATTTAACGCCAGTAGTTGATTAACCAATATAGAAAATTGCATGATGACCCATGGCTGGCAAATTCTAATTAAAGAAAATTCATTGCGAAAAATAATACCTCGGCCAGGGTTTGAACTAGGGCTGGCGATTTCCTTCGAAGGCTTCGATATTCGAAGCTTCGAAGTTCGAAGTTAATTTCGAAATCTTCAAAGCTTCGAATTTAACTTCGAACTTCGAAGATTCGAAGTTATGAAAAGTAACAGCTCTAGTTTGAACCTGGACCTCCCTACACTCTAAGCGGGCGTCTCAACCAATTCGACCACCGAGGCACGTTAACGTTCAAACCCTGGCCGAGGT
>NW_011967234.1:782252-807320 GCF_000949405.1 Vollenhovia emeryi | reverse complement strand
AGTAGTTGATTAACCAATATAGAAAATTGCATGATGACCCATGGCTGGCAAATTCTAATTAAAGAAAATTCATTGCGAAAAATAATACCTCGGCCAGGGTTTGAACTAGGGCTGGCGATTTCCTTCGAAGGCTTCGATATTCGAAGCTTCGAAGTTATGAAAAGTAACAGCTCTAGTTTGAACCTGGACCTCCCTACACTCTAAGCGGGCGTCTCAACCAATTCGACCACCGAGGCACGTTAACGTTCAAACCCTGGCCGAGGTATTATTTTTCGCAATGAATTTTCTTTAATTAGAATTTGCTAGCCATGAGTCGTCATGCAATTTTCTATAAAAATTATATACGTTTTATGAAATCTTCTAGGTCGCCAGTAATAATTAACAAATTAAGTATACTTTATTATTTGACCGTAATTGGCAAAAATTTTCTTTTCTTTATTTAAAAACGCTACGTCTCGACCGTGAGTTTTGGTCCTTTTCAAGCAATCTGGGGACACAAAAAATGTGTGATAATGCTTAACTTACAGTTGGATAGTAACTGCGTTAAATAAAGTTAAGATTTCGCGAAAATTACCTGGTAATAGATCTTATATGTTTTTTACCCCCTACCCCCTTTTATGGGAACGCCTTTCAACCGCTAACACGAGTGATTAGTAATAGTAGAGTCCTCGGTTCGATCCCGACTCTCGTCCCGCATATTTTCCCTGACGGAAAATATGCGGGACGAGAGTCGGGATCGAACCGAGGACTCTACTATTGATATAACTATCAGCGTATTATTTCTAAAAATTCCTTGAAATTCATTGTGCTTAATTGCAAACACTGAATCCAACACTAGGCACTTAAACTCCTTCAGGTGCTGAATCTTTGTAAATTTTCCCTGACGGAAAATATGCGGGACGAGTCGGGATCGAACCGAGGATTCTACTATATCACTCGTGTTAGCGCAGAGCTACACGTTATCCCAGTAGATCTTATATGTATATACGTTATAAATACATTTGAATATAGAGTTGTTAATTGAACTTCACAGGCTGCCAATATAACGACTATAATTTATATTGTTCCGTTTTACTGGCAGCCTGTGAAGTTCCATTAACAACTCTATATTGAAATGTATTTACGAGGGGGGAAATCACTGAGCAAAATGTTGTACACCAATGCCCACTAATGCCTATCTTTATAATGCCCCAGCAAGGCTTAATGCCCAGTAATGCCAGAAATCTGTACACCACAATGCCCTCATTCTGGTTTCCCCCTCGTGTATTTATAACGTATATACATATAAGATCTACTAATAGGTAATTTTCGCAAAATCATTATTTTATTTAACGCAATTACTATCCAACTGTAAGTTAAGCATTATCACACATTTTGTGTATCCCCAGATTGCTTGAAAAGGACCAAAACTCATGGTCGTATCTAAAGAAAAGAAAATTTTTGCCAGTTACGGTCAAATAACTAAGTATACTTAATTTGTTATATACCTTTTGTTCGTTTATAATTAAACTGGAGAAATCTAAAAAACTTACACATAATCCTCTAGTTATTAAAAAATCTGGTCCATGTACATTCCACATACACGCATACGAAAATATTGTTAAAAAAGGGTGTATACTTACTTGAAGGTTTGTATGCACCACTGACGATGCTGCCAAGCGTGATAATTCTTGGCGTCTTTACATAAAACCGTTTCTATGAACAACAATTCCTCGTTAGGATCTTGCAGCCATTCGACAATGATCTTCCTGTGATGCCAGACTTGATAATTTTTAGAATTGTATTTTATCATTCGATCTGTATACTTGAGTTCCTCGTGTAAGTCTTTCGCCAGGGCTTTAAGTATCTCCCTTCTGTATTGCCATACGGTGTAATTGACCGGATTGAGCCATATGCAAGCTTCTGTTAGAGCTAGTCCACGTTCTGACTTTTCACCTGACTTTAGCATGGCACGGAAATAATCGTAGGCGTCTTTAACTGAAAGTCAACGTGAAAAATATAAGATAACGTTCAGCGAGATCTCTTTGTGGGATATCGCGTCTGTGCAATGATAGGAAACGTGTGTGAATGTCGTTTTACACGCTCTGTAAAGTACAGTTAGAAAATGGTGTAATTCTCAAAATTACGTATACTCACACTTCTCGGAGTATGCAATTGATACAATGGGATGAGGACCGTCGTCCTGGGGTAAGGGAGTCACGTCACTCCACTCTGCGCGATCTTTGTACAAAATCCACGTTGTTTTCTCCTGATCGTCGCCGCAGTTCAGCTCGTCGTCCGAACTGTCCGACATGTTTTCCCCCTTTTAACACAATTTTCTGTTATCGTGGAACGAAAACGAAGCCACAAGAGTTTCCTCTCAACGAATCCTAACCTAGTTCACCCCTCGCGCTCCGTGCGGCTCCGAACACGTTCTCCAACAACGTTGTAGACCAACTTGTTATACGCTTACTCACGATGGTACAGTCGGTGTTACGTGCCTCTACATTTGATAGATATTTTCCGAGCCGTGCATCTTATCTAGATATTTATACATCGTGATTGTTGACTAAAAAAACATATACATTTACGTATAATTTAAACGATAATTTCTTACATGCTCTCTTAATATTTAATTACTCGTGTGATATTTAATCTATACGTAAAACCATAAAATTATCTCACCGGTAGACACAGCGGCACCTTTTCACGTTCAAAAGCGAGAGATATCTATCTAGTCACGTGTTGAGCAGAAAAAGAGAAAAAGTAAAAAGTACAACAAGTGCAGCTAGGAGGAACACTTACTATCGTTGATGATAATGCACGAATTACATGAGAGACGTATGCGTGTATACACACATCAGGAGATAAGGGAACTGCATATCTTCTTTATTGATTTTCAAATTCAACTCTAATAAAATGTTGCCTGGAGAAATCACAGAAATGCATTGGGGCGCGAGCTGATAATTTGCTTGGAACTTTAATAAAAGATTAACTCCACAAGTTAAAATTGAGTGAATTTATTAAACAACAGAACGAAACCATAAAATTTAATGCTCTCGTTTGATATTTAAATAAAAAAAGAAATCAAATAGGTTGATTACATAACAATATTCTCTACGATATAATCTATGTATTGTATACTATTTATAAAGTAAGTCTGTTTTGCACAGGAACGCTCATTTCACTTTCTCAATTCTATAGTCTTACCTCACACTTATCCACTGTTAAGTGCTACGAAGCATTCTACAATAGCGGGCTTGTTAACAAATTTTCATATTTTTGGTACAAAGTTTTACAGTAATTGTTACAACGGTAAATAGCTTGACATTCTGCACGTTTCGTAGACTGCACAAAAAATGATCATTTTGCATTATATAGTTACATTATACAAGTGACCAACTATGTACATAATTTATTACTTTGCGTGAAATCTGGCCACACCTTTTTAAAGAAACCTGGCCATTACTACTACAAATGTGAAACATACACATTAACGTTTTTCTTTTTTAATAGATTTGATGAAACTTAAAGTAACTATCATCTTTCAAATCTCGCAAGAAATAAAAGATAATTTTATTTATTATTTAAAGCGCAAAAATACTACTTATATAAAAAACTATATAATTATAGAGACCGAATACCAACCAGAATCAATAAGCAAAATTTTCTTTTTCTCTCTTTTTGCACGTGAATACTTAATTTTTAGTCGGTTATCGCGCAAAACATCAAAATTTGTATTTGTCTCTCTTCAACTAGAATAAATGGTTTTTCTTTGAGCTCGCGGAACGGCAGCAGACTCTTATACAAGTGTATGTGAATGGAATTTGGTTTTCCTTTTGTACAGAACATAAATTATCTAAATTAATTTTTCTCCTCCTTCTTCTCGCCCTCAGGTTCCTGCTGCGATTGATTTTGACTTTCTCTTTCTGCCGCCATCTGTAAAATCAATACCTTTAAATAATAGTTCTCGAGCTATACAGAGCATAATTTTGCGCTCATAAATTTTCACAAAAATCAAGTACCTTTTTGTACGCCATTTCAAACAATTTCAAACTTGCTTGTTGAAGTTCGTTCGTTTGCTTCTTTATTTCTTCAGGATCCGCGTCATCCTTCTTAGCCAGAATCTCTCGCAGTTTAGCAACTAATTCCTTAAGTTTGTCACACTAGAAAAGGAAAACAATAATTTTTATCAAAATACAAATATTAAGCGTTAAATACAAATATAAAAAAAACCAATAATATTGTACCTCTTCCTGTGGTAACTGCTGTTTGAATTCTTCTAATTTCGATTCTGTGTCGTGTATAATTCCCTCTGCTTGATTGAGAGCTTCAACTCTCTCCTTCTTAACTTTATCTGCCTTTGCGTATTGTTCGGCATTCTTAACCATGTTTTCAATCTCATCTTTGCTAAGGCCACCACTAGACTGAATAACAACTGTAACAAATCATAGAGTTAGAATATGCTCATAAAAAATATAATTTATTAATTATACAATAGTAACAGAACTCAGTTGAATGTCGTCTACACTCTCTTACTCGATTTCAAAGCAAGTTTCAGAGACGAAAAATATAGGCATCATTGTAGCATTAGTTACGTATTTCTTGACAAACTTGTGAAATGATAAAAAAAATGTACATACTTTGCTGCTCTTTGGCGGTTCCCTTATCTCTGGCTGATACATGCACTATACCGTTTGCATCGATATCAAACGTTACTTCTATTTGTGGTACGCCCCTCGGCGCAGGTGGAATACCAACAAGGCTAAACTGCCCTAGGAGTTTGTTATCACCAGCCATTTCTCGCTCGCCTTGATGAACTTTAATCTCGACTTGCGTTTGACCGTCCGCTGCCGTAGAAAATACCTGACTCTTCTTTGTAGGTATGGTCGTGTTGCGAGAGATCAATCTCGTGAACACACCACCGAGTGTTTCAATACCTGGGAAAGCGTTAAAATATTTTCTCTTTTATAATACTGATCGCAATGCAAGTTCGTTTGTGATGTTAGATGAACGAAAGATCAGGAAACTCTTTGTCTTCACTTAATATCAGAGAGAAGATTAGTCTAGTACATCATAGTTTTGTATGTATAAAATAATAGTACCGTTCGAATACGATTTTACCTAATGACAAGGGTGTAACGTCGAGAAGCAAGACGTCTGTTACATCTCCCGCAAGTACACCTCCTTGAACCGCAGCACCAACGGCTACGGCTTCGTCCGGATTGACAGCTTTCGATGGTTGTCTGCCGAATATCTCTTGAACCGTTTGTTGTACCTTAGGGACTCTGGTCATACCACCGACCAATAAAACTTCTCCGATATCGGATTTTGACACTTCGGCGTCAGAAAGCGCCTTCTGACACGGTTGAACAGTACGCTTAATCAGATCGTTTACGAGACTTTCGAATTTACTTCTGGATAATTTCAGATTTAAATGCTTTGGTCCACTAGAATCCATAGTGAGGTAGGGAAGATTTATATCCGTTTGTAGGGAACTTGATAATTCTATCTTAGCCTTTTCCGACGCTTCCTTCAATCTTTGCATTGCCATCGCATCTTTCGTCACGTCCAGCCCTTGCTGCATTATTTCATCAAATCAATTAGCCACATAAATTTACTTTAAAGGCACGTGTCCACGATGCTAGAACTTGGTCCAAGTTCTAGTTTCGAGAAATGTGTAGCCAATCAACTAGTAGCTAATCCATAAAAATTGGCTACACATCTCTCCGAACTAGAACTTGGACCAAGTGCTAGCATTGTGGACACAGGCCTTAACGAATAATTGCGTTTAGTTACAAGACTCGTACCTCTTTTTTAAATTCAGATACAAGGTAATTAACCAATGCATTGTCAAAATCTTCTCCCCCCAAAAATGTATCTCCATTTGTGGATTTTACTTCAAAGACACCCTTCTGGATTTCTAAAATTGAGATATCGAAGGTACCTCCACCCAAGTCATAAACAGCAATACTGAAAAAAAAAGAATACAATATATTAATCATATCTGCTTTTTCTCTGCAAAATGTAAGAAATGTAGCGTAATATTCAGTAAAGTATTTCAGCATAAGATACAGAGATACCTTTAGAGACGAAAAATGGACATCATTTTCAAAATAATATTTCTCATAGTTTACATCAACGTAATATATTTTCTTACATTTTATCCTCCTGTTTGTCCATGCCGTAAGCAAGCGCAGCTGCGGTTGGCTCATTAATTACACGTAGTACATTCAATCCGGCAATTTGACCAGCATCCTTTGTCGCCTGTCGTTGTGAGTCGTTAAAATAGGCTGGTACAGTAATAACGGCATTCTTCACTGAAGTGTTCAAATAAGCCGCAGCGGTTTCCTTCATTTTCATAAGCACAAACGCCCCAACTTGACTGGGGGAATACATTTTTCCATCAGCACCTTGAACCCACGCGTCGCCATTAGACGCTTTCACAATTTTATATGTTACGCTCTTCCTGCAAGAACATATTGTATGTTAAACCAGACATAATCACATCGCGACAAATTGTACGAATGTCAACACGACACTCACATATCCTTTTTCACTTCGGCATCCTCGAATCTCCTTCCAATTAATCGTTTTGTCGCGTAAAATGTATTAGCGGAATTTGTGACTGCTTGGCGTTTCGCAGGCATGCCAACTAAACGTTCGTTATCTGATGAAAAAGAACAGAAATTATTTACCTATTGCAAAAATGACGACATTAAATAAGAGAAACATTTGAGAATTTAAATCGAACAATTGTTTGTTACTCATCGCATGAATCTTAATCAATAATTGTGTCGAGACGGATCGAACAGTGTTATTGATATTAGAGACCCTGTAATCAAAGACTGGCTATAAGGGAGTTGGTCAAATTCCTGCGAGTGAGAGAATCTCTCGATCGTAGAATCGTAGAAGAGTGAGATGGCCTAAATTTCGCTCTCACTCGCAGAGATTTGACAAACTCTCTATCGGCCAGTCTCTGATTACAAGGTCTCCAATTGATATAATCTAGCACAATAACCTTTCGTAAAAGCAACGTAAGATGGAGTAGTCCTAGAGCCCTCGGCGTTTTCTATAACCTTAGCTTGCTTGCCCTCCATAACTGCCACGCAAGAAAATGTGGTTCCAAGATCGATACCGATAACCGCGCCCTTTACACCTTCCGATCTTAAAAGAGAAGTACGTTCAATAGTCGTTGAAAAGTTAAGAAACGCATGTTCAATATCTGTTTGGCATTAATTACTCACTTGTACCGATACTGTTGCACATCGGTAAATCGGTGTGGCACGGTGACTGTTGGAGCCGCAACCTGAGACATTGAAAGTACAAAATAAGACACACACCTAAATACTTAACGATTCAAACAAGTATTTTATTGCAAAAGGATCGTGCACGTAACATTATCAAAATCTTTATTGCATAACCTGGAAGAGAAGAAATTTCTAAAAAATACTTGAAACCTTCAATATAAATTACACGTATTTAAAATAAACGAGACACGAAGCTAATTAAGATAAAACTAATTACCTCTTCGCGGAGAATATTTTTTTGGTGCAACTCAATTACAGAAAAAAAAAGTCTAGGATCGAACTTTGCCGAACTAACCTAAAAGTAGTTTCGACTAGTTTCATCAAGTCTAGCTGTAGTAACAGGCAAAGCACAGAGAGGATTGAGAATATTGCCAACTAGAACGAGGGTCAGAAAGCATTTGATGAACGCGAAAGTAGCAACCCACCCACGTGCCGGCTCTAAGATAAGCGTCGTGCGTCGAAATTAACGCGGGGCGGAAAGTAATGCCTCGCGATGCACGATCGCGTGGTAAATCGGGATCGTTCGCGCCGGTCAACGGGGAAACGCTGCCAATTAGGATTCCTCTTTCGTCAGACGGCACGTGAATAGTGCCGATCGCGCGCGGGGAAAAGCCCACGGCGATCGCGAGATCGTTGTACGTACATTTTTTAAAATCGTGCTGAACTGCTGTTTCCTGGCGAGGTCGCAGGCGATGCCGGTGCAGCTGCGGTTGAGTAATTTCGCGGCGGTCAACATCTCGATCTTGTATCGGCGGAAACTCGAGCGGAGAGGAATCGGCGAAGAACGCGATGCGCCCAGCTTCACGTGCAATGATGCAATTCCCGTGAGTTCCGCGGAAGCCCGTGATACGTATATATATACCATGCGCGGCATCTCACTGCGCACTCCGGCGACTCCGGAAAACGGACACGCGTCGGCGTCCACCAATCGCTCGCCCTTCACGTGGGCTCGAACGGAACGAGGCAATAGCGAGCGTACGCGGTCATCCCACCACTTGATGATACCGAAACATCCCGAATGTTCTACCCAGTTCTAGAAAAGTAAATAGACTATGGCCGGCATTCATAGTCGGATCTTCCATTCAAGACAGTCTTGAATTTATCTAAAGATTCTGTATGGAACATCTCATTGGCTACGGAGTATCTAAAGATGATCGATCTGACTATGAATACCGGCTTAAGTTGCCACCGAGGGTTAAGCCTATCACACAATGCCAGGCGACAGGCAACAGGAACAGGGAATAGAATTTCTGACGCGTTGGATTCGTTGGAAGAAAATTTCCGACGAATCCAACGCGTCAAAAATTCTGTTCCCTATTCCTAGCGACGCTTATTTTTGCCCACCGCGAGACAAATCGTGAAACCGGAAGTAAATAGCCGAAACTCTTTATCGAGATACACGAATTTCCGGAATTCAAAACGAGATAACGCCCTAATAGCACAGTCCAGTGTCTGTTTTTAGACGCAAAGAGACCTTGTAGATTAGACTTAAGAGTCCAGAGAAGAACATATAGTATATTCCATTTTTGTATAAATAATGCACGTATTATACTGTTAAATTATTTTATTTAGAGCAGCAATAACACATGCGTGTATTAACGCAATACACATTGAAGTTAAAATAAGTTAAAATCCTGAGACTAAACTCATTCAAAGTACAAGTCATGGTATGTTACAAAAATGTTTGATTCGATCGATCGAATTATACGCGTGTTCGCATGAATTTTCTATTTTTGGTATATTACTCCATCGTCATTGTTATTGCTTAATTAAAGTATAACACTTGACGCACGCAAGCACGCCTTAACGCGTAATGCGTGCTCGAATTACAAAGTTTTGAAATTGCAAATTCTTTAGATGTTTTTTCATATTCATATATTCATAAGCTGGACATAAGCTCCAAAGGCATTCGTAATCTTAGAGTTTAGAAAAATCGAAAATGCAGTAACAATATTTGTAATAAAATTATAACGAGTAGTACAACAAAGCGTGTATTAACAAATGTGCGAAATGAGATGGAGATCATTATGAACAGTTCTTCTTTTTGTTACATGAGGTATTAAAACTCGACGTATATTGTCGTCTCGAAAATTTCTCCCAATAGAATATACTAGAATTAGATAATACTACGAATTCCTTTGCTATTTTTAATCGCCACCAATATTCACTTGCAATCAGTAGAATGTTTTCTAATGGAATCTTGGTAATCAAATTAAGATTGCAGATTTCTAACCCACTATAATTTTTTTAGTATCAACAGAACTTTCAAAATAATATAATAACAATTATATAGTGTATCGCTGATTTCAAACATACGATCTCTAATGTAATCAGGAACAATGTCGTTTAATATGAGCAATATTAAAATTCGACGATCGAATGTGAGATTCAGATTAAATTGTATCCGTCCTTTCTTTCCAAGCTGCAAAATCCATAGCGCCTTTCGTATGAATCGTACAATTTGTCATATCATTCCTGAAAAACATTAAATTAAAATTTTAATATTTTACTGATTGAGATCGACGCGCTATCGGTCAATAATATTACTGTGTCTGCGTTACGATCAATCTATCAATCTAATAAAGTTAGTTAAAATAGATATTTATATTATTAAAAAATTGGCATAATTACAGGAATGGGTCTTTTAGAATAAAAGCTCTCGGTTGCATCCATTGTAATCTGTCCCCATTGCGACATAAAATTTGCGCCATTGTACTTTTCCGTATCTCCTCCAATTGTTCTGTCGTAAATGAACCGGGGGTATTTCCATTCTCGTACCAATACCTGTCACCTGCATTAAAAAAATTTTTGAATAACAAAATTCTTAGTATCTTATTTCAAGCTTTTATTCAGACAAATCTATTTTATATAAAATGTACAACGAAGAATGCAAAGTTATATCTACCTAACCGAACACTTCGAAATGTCCGCCCTAATAAGCAAAGGAACGTTGGTCCAAGAACTGAATCAGATATTGGAGCTTCTGAAAGTGCTCCAGTTACCAGATCTATGTCCTCTACACTTCTATGAAGTTAAACAGAAATGCAGCATTAGAATATTAAAACTTTTTAAATATTTAGAGATCTCTTGAGTTGAAAATAACATGAAGCAATCATTAGAAATTTTGATAACAGAGTGATTAATTTTAAAACGCGAGAGAGAAAGAGAAAGATGGAAGTGGGAGACAGAGAGAAAAAGAGATGTTGATTTTAATATGTCAAAGAAATGCGAATTCAAATATGGCTATCTTTGTTATTATATCTCACCCTACATTTCATCTTACTTGTAGACTGCTCGAAGTCTCTCGACAGTATCTTTGGCCACTGTGCCTCTAAGATCCTGAAAGTCAGTGAGATCTGGCAAATCGCAGAAATCTCGCCATCTGACATAAGGCGGCAAGCCGTGATCTCTTCCCTGTTGTATAATCTGTGCGGCGTAATCCACGGCTACGTCGTTGGTTTTCCCATCGTGGAAATATCGGTCCAGGAGTATTTCGTTTAAGCCCGGAGGCAGAGGCTTCCTAGAATGTCCCGCTGTCGCGGAAATTAGATCTTGCATCCTAGATCGTCATTAAAACCAAGTTCTCATAGGACAACGTGTCAAAATAAATCGTGACAATAATATGTCAAAAAATTTAATACTATAGGAAGGATTTTGATTTTTCGAACGTTTCAAGATTCATTTGAGAAACAAGGGTAAACAAGGGGGAAAGATTCATTCAAATGATCTCTGTAGTGGTACTTATAAATTTGCTCAGAATAACGAAATTGCCCAAATTATTTGTCCAAATCATCAGTTTTCATCAGCGTCACAATTTATAAAAGTTACGAACATTCGTAGAAGGATCTGAAGCAGGATCGTTCTGCAGCGTGTGTTAACTTTGTACCCCAACTTAAAAATTTTGTAATTCTGACTGGAGTTCCCGCTTCTTTTTGAAGAGTTTCAGAGTTCCCAATAATTTATAAAAAGAGTTCTGCTGATTAACGATCAGAAATTAAAATTTAAAAAATCGGGTGCCAACTTCTTATCGAAATTTTAGATCGAATAGTTCTGAATGGTCTATTAGCTTCATTTTGCGACTATTTAGACTTCCTGATACATAAAAAATTTTTCGGTTAGCTAAAAAAATAATAAAAATCTTTGAAAATTTTATTTTGAGATACAACAGTTCTGAGTGATTTATATCGTTATTACGTTTATTTCGAAGAGTTCTCGCTGACTAAAAAAATTTTTAACCGCAAATATAAAAAGTTACACACTTTAAATGACATTTTAGAAACTGTGAAAAAATGACGCGTATCTCTGAATTGAGTCACTTAAGCGCTGTGCGCCATAAGACTTTTTGTTAGAACTCATCGAGAACTGCTTAGAACTCCACTCAGAACTACTCGGAACTCTGAAAAATGTTTCGACCTCCGGACTTAGAAATTGAACGATGGTCGAAAAATTTTTGCGTTACTTTACATTAAAATACCCTAAAAAATTTAATATCATCTTTTTACACTGCGTTCCTTAAATCACGTAAGCTCGTAAAATTTCGCAAAAAGACGTTGTGACTGTAACATGCCTTTCACTGACGTTACATTCTTTTCCGCTATGTAATTAAAAAGTTGGCGCGCGCTATTGTTCACTCGAAGATGGAAGTACATATTTCGTGAACTTTTGTAAGATTACGTTCGCATAGTCTTTTCCTTTGTGTGGGATAACGATAGGCTACAATTTATTAAACGAATCAATCACGTATGTGTGTGATGAGAACTCTAAAGTCTAATTTTATAGCGATATATATTTAAAAGAAGCAAGTATTGCACCAACATTTTCCCTTCATTGTATCTTTTTTGCGATATTTTTACTAAAATGTCTGTTTACTGTACTTGAAGAACAAGTGAAAGGTAGGAATATTTTATAAAACGTCAAGTCAATTTTATGAAAATTGAAGAAGCGTGCATGCACGCGATGTACGACAATAGTAATCACGGTTAAGCAATTTACCCGAGACAACGGCATTCTTATCGTTATAAACTGTAATGCAAGTGTATCTCTGCTTGACTAGAATGTATTTCAGTACCATAGAAGATCTATCGTATTCGCATTAAGCGGGTAAATTTCCTTTCACTTAAGATGACTTCCCTTATCTTTTTAACGCTCCTAAGAACGTGACAGGTACTGCATTGATTTCCATCTTAGGGAGAAGAATAACCGACTTGATTGCCGGTATTGTATAATCTTCTCGAAGCGGGCAATTTGAGTGACATTCGTTCGCTTGACGCTTACGATGTTGTAAAAGCAAAAGAGTTCACGTTTAACGTACAAAGTAAATGCTAGATACAATTCTAATTTGCGGATTATAACACGAAGAATAAAATCGTAGATGTTGGATAATTTTGTTTGTGACAGCATTACGATAATGGAACGTAGTTTGTGAAACTCTGTAGGAACCTTTCAATTATAGATTTATCGATTTAGCATTCAGAAGCACAATATATTGATTGCCTCTCTCCACATTTAGAAAAATTAATAATATGAGATCATCTAAATTACTTTTCAACATATCCTATGAAATTGCCCGAAAACATTCTTCACACAGTTGAAATCGAGGGGTAAACCGCTGACCAAAATCATGTACGCCAATGTCTGTTAATGTCCAGTGGGCATTTTAAAAATCTTTTTTAATCGTTATCTTAGTGTCTTATTTTACTTTTTAATTTTGTTTTATGTTATTTTATCTTTATAATGCCCCAGTAAGGCCTAATGCCCCAAAAATGTCTAGTAAAGTTGCAAATCTGTACATCACAATGCCCTTAGCGGTTTACCTCTCGGTTAAAATGTGTAGGTGTGTCGTTTCCAATTATACTCTCTAAAAGTCAATCAGTGGATTATCACTGAAAACAGTGAATATTCACTGATTGCACAGTTCTAATGCACTGATTGACTTTTAGAGAGTACGTTTCATATTTGCACATCAATAAATTCTCCTCTTGCAAAAAAAAACCTCGAGTCACGCGGTGTTCTCCGACCACGTCGAGTAATTCCAACTGACCTGTAGCTCCAACGATCAGTCGATCGATCGCGCCAGCCTCGTAAAACTCCTGCGGCGCATAGAAGGCCGACAATAAGGTCCTTTCGCCAGACTTGAGCGCCGATCGTGAGTCGACCAGGTCCAGAGTTTTCGGGGTCAGCGCGGCGACGAAGGAGAGTCCGGCCGACGCCGCCGAATTCGAGAGAGTCGCGTCCGCGCGAATGTCGTAGCCGCGGAAGTAGCCCCGCTGCGTCAGACGCAAGCCGTATCTTCGCACACGTAACAAAGGGATAACGCACGCAAATACCGTGTATGGCTGTGAGTTGCCTCTTGGAAAGTACGGGGGCGGATGATGTAATTTCGTTGCGTCACGTCTCTTGTACGACGCATTGTACAATACAATTCGGCGTCGTTTAAAGAATACCCGAATGTATAGAATAAAGTTCAGGATACGCGGCTTGTCAGTGAAGCGTTTAATCAATTGAGATTTACAAGCGCGGTCAATGCACGAGTCGGTTTGAAAAAGGCACCGTTCTGCGTTAATATCGAAATAATTGTCGTCGATAGTTCATGGGTCGTCGCGCGCTATACGAAAAATTGCGAACAATAGGAAGGATGACCCGTTGTAAGAGTCCGACATGCTATTATGTAAAATATGATTTATTACACGCGTGCAGTTGGAAATGAAGTCACGCTTTTCGTATAACATCGTCCGATTATCTACCATCGCATACATCAGCTGTTGCGACTGGTTCTTGCAATCCGTCGTGCAAGAAGTTGTATTAGGCACTAAATGGAGCCATCAGAATATCCGTTCAATTTATGAAATAGCAAGGTATTAGCGATTAGAAACGATAAGATCCTTTGCGAAATTGTTGCATCAAACTATTGCGGGTATCGAAGAACATGATGTTGATACTTAAAGATACACGACGGATGAGATGCACGCTTATCGGTTAATATAGAATATCCTGCTTCTTGCTTTCTTAAATGTTCAAACACTACCCCGGATGGAAATATTTTACTGAAAATATGACGAAATTATGCTAAAATTTGAAAATCTCTCTCAATTGACCCCATTTCATTATCATTTCACCAATTTTTCAGTAACAAATCATTTCAAAAATTTTTCATTAAAAATAACAGTTTCAATTCAATAAATTTCATATTTAATACTTGATAATTTTTTAATTACTTTGCAGCAGTATACTTTAACTTTTCTTATATTTCACAGTATTAAATTGAATTTTATAAAGATTTTGAGATACGTTCAGTAATTTTTCAATAATTTTCATCTTCAATTTTCGATACTACTTTCAGCAAAATAGTTCCATCAGGGAAATGCTGTGTATTGAAAAAAATTTTCATTTATGTTCACGCTTTTTATGAATTGAGCGTAAGGCAGAAAACATTACGTACTTGTCGAGGGCACGTTCTCCGAGAATAACAGGCAGGAACTCGTTATAAGTTACGTGTTGCAGTTCGGCGATAACAATTCTTCTTGCTTCTTGATATAGTTTCTCGTCGTCCCAATGGGGATTGAAACGTTTCAATTCTGAAGCCACTCGATTATGCTCTCGTAAGAATAATACGTGCATCAAAGTGAGGCCTGGATTCTCATTTACTCTGGAATCACCGGAAAGGAAACACGGAAATGCCTTGCTTGCGCTTCTGCAGCTCTCATATTTTGGCGAAGCCATCGGCAAGTTCTTTCTTTGCGTGTTTAGGAGGCCGTCTTTGTACAATCGTAGGGCTCTAGCTGTCTCTTCAGAACTACCGTAAAGCGGTGACAGATCCAAATAGGAGGATGCCTGGTTGATCTGTTGTCGAGGTCCCAATTTGCAACCCTACATAATTTAATTGCCATTCAAAATTCTTTGAAACGTGTGAGAAATTCTACAACTTTGGGGGGAGAATTAAAGTTAACAATTATATCGAAAAATAATTAATTTTGCCGAGACACGTAATATCTCCTTGAGAATTTCCATTAAAAGAGACAAAGTGCATTTCTCGTTTAATACACAGAACGCTTCAAACTATCAATTTAAGGCAATGAAATTTTTCTTTTCCATTTACCGCCTTGACGATGAAAATCATTTATACATTCAAGTTTCATGAGCAGCTAGTTTTTTAATCCTTAGTGTTACACGCAAAGTATTATTAACTTTCAAATTAATACTAACGACAATATAATCCTCGTGTATATCTCAAAAGACTGTGCCTAGGCCGGAGTTCTTGCACAATAACATGAAGAAATCATACAAGTCATTTCTACGAGATTTCTCAAACATTATATAAGATTTTATTCGCAATTACCTGTAACGAATTTCCTGGATGCGGTGCCGATCTCGAGTATTCCATACATCCAATCGGCTGCTCCGCGTGGATCGGGAAGCACTCGGGATGAAAATTCTCGTAATCGACGTCGCAACATTTGAGCCTGGCACCGTCCGGCAATTCCATCCTGGGCGTGTGCGTCAAGTCGTGAGCGAGAAACTGACCGAAAAGCGCGGTGATCGCCATCAAATAGGGATGTTTAAGGTCCAATCCGCCGGCGTGCACCCTCGAGGAGACCTCCCTCGCGCTCGGCAACTTGGTGCGAGGCAGGGAGACACCGTCTTCGTACTCCGCCGGCAAGAGTCTCACGTAAGCCTCCAATGCCGCGCCCCAGGTCGGATGCAACGGATTATTGCATCGACCCGTGTGTGTCCTGTAGCGGACGTCTGTCTTCTTGCATTCGGATATTATTCGCAAGAAGCTGGGCGAGTCCGGACAGAGAACGGCGGCTACCGTCGGCAACACCAAAGACGCCTGTTTCGATGACATGTTGAGCGCTTCTACGAGCATCACCGCCATCGTCTCGATTCGCAGAGCCCTCCTCGAGAGATTCTGCGCGCCCTCGGTCATCTCATGGGACGCGCCGAGGAACCAGGACGGCGAACCACGATTGAGACGCGTCCGGGAGCTCAGGATCGCCTGTTCCGCCTGGCTGTACCTCTCCATGGAGAGATTCGTGCGCTTATCCAGATCGTGCAGCATCCTAAGCGGCAAGGTCGTAGCTCCTACGAGCGTCATTAGAGCGAGGAATCTGCGGATCGTAATCTAAGGATAGAAAACACCCACTTGTCCGTGCATAGCCGAGTGCCGTCGTGGCAAAAGAGCCTTCGAACGGAGATGAGCCCTTGTGTGAACGTACTTACGTTCCGCGCGGCACAGCGTCGTTATTACCCAATAATCGTTATGCAAATTCGATGGTTGTATTATTACTTAACTCGGCAAATGATGAGATACGATCAATCATTCAGAGTGCAATTATGGGATTGGATGTGTATTTGCACATCCGTATATCGCAAATAAACTGAGACGTATCGATACAAGTACGTTTGTTGTATTATCTATTACGAAACTCATGCAAATTTGAAGGCCACGTTATACTGGTCTCATTCGACCCGGATTGTAGGTCGGATTTGATTTACCCGACTAAGCGGGATGTCATTTCGCTACTGTCAGTGTCATCACCGTTTGCATTTTAATTACATTAGAAATACAGATGTCGATAAGATCTTATTTAAAGTTACCTACAGTGAAGTTACGTGATCCGCGCTAATGTACAGCAAGATTTAAGAGCAAGCGAGATCCCGCGTAATTCGCTCTATGCGACAGTAGAACTGATACACGCGATATTACAGAGATTACAAACGCGTTTCGTAATTTATCGCATAATTCATCGCAATGAACTCCCGAGACCTTGTCGACGCGATGGCATTTCACCCCGATTACATTAGAAGCATTGTTCACCGCGCGCGTTTACCGCAACAAATTCATTCATCAACCCGAGCGTATCTCTCTCTCTAGTTAGTTTCTCTCTCGGTCTAGTTTCTCGACCGTGCCATTTTTTCCACGGCACAGCATATGGTCGGAACAGATCTCAAAAGGAGGTCGAATGGGGCTGACATTTAAGATCCTTCCTGGTTCTTCTACGACCGCTTTGCGTAATCTTCTTTATTCCCATGATTAGCGTTCGCGTGAATCGATGGAAACAATCGCCTCGACACGCAGATCGATCACTCTCGGTCAATTATGTTTAAACCGTTAATCTCCTTATTGACCCGGAACTTGGATGCTGTTGGAACACGAGCATGCACTTTAAGCGAGGAAGATCTACGCTGACTTGAAGAACCGATAGAATCAACAGAGTAGATTACATACAATTACATTGCATTAAAGCATTAATGGCACGATGCATCCTTTCTACGGTAACCATATCAAGATCATCAAGTACATCACTTCTGAATAGAGAAGATTGTAGTTCGCTTAGTTATTTTTTAAATAAAACGTACAAGTTCGTATGTGAAATTAAATAAAAAGGGGACATTGGTTATCTCTTGGTACTGAGTTTTGAGACCAATTTGTCAAAGTTTTTAAATTTCAATTAGTCTTAAAACGATATTTTTAATTTGCTCCGCTATATTACTATAATTGTGTGAAAGACTGCACGATAATCTTTGGGTATTATGATACATAACGTCAGGCATTCTCATATTTACTTAGAACAGGAAAATCGTGATTGATATTTCTAATATTCTCACTCACACATAGTTATCTTAAACTAACATATGAAATAATGATCAGAGATTGTAATCGAGAAGACGTTCTGTGTCACGTACAAAATAAATGTGATGCATCTCCGTTGACACAACGCGTACAAGGTGCTGCTTTATGCATGCAATAAATTATAATGATTATAAGACAATTAGTCTCGTGTCGCCCACACGACGAGGTCGATTCGCGCAGATCTAAATGAGTCCGCACGATATAATCGTTAACCTTTGGTGAAGTAACGAGCTGGGAGAAACGTACTGACTGCGAATACAAATCGTTATGCCAAGACTTCAACACGTTCGCATTCACAAAGTTTCATAACGCTGCCGTTTCACTGTTTACGACCGTTGGGTCAGAACGTATGAGCTAATTATCCGATATGTAACAACCCACGCTTAATCAACCACCCTCCCCTCTGGGTTTTGAAACGGGTAATAATCTTACAGAATCTATAGTCTGCACTGAGAAAATTTTTAATTACATAAGTAATTGTTCCTACATATCTTTATATGTGTTCTGATATTTCATGTTGCAAACAACAAGAGTTCGCTGTTCTTCTGTCTCTCTCTCTGTTTCCTTAACACTAATGAATCGCCAGTCGATTACGAAAACGGTAATTTATACATAAACAAATGTGACTGAATTTTATATTTATCACATATAAATTTGAATCACTCCTCATATTAATTCTCAATTGTTTGCGTATCTACTGAGGAAAGCGAGATTAATCAAATTTCTAAAATATACTTTTTTCTTTGCAAAATTATTTTTTTCATTAATCACGTATTTATTTAATAAAATGCAAAGTAAAGTAAGAGATGATATATTAAATATTAAGTACAGATTAGTTTACTCTGGTGGAAAAATTTTACAGTAAATATAACAAAATTGTGTTGAAAGTATTTCAAGATCTTTCTCAATTGATCGTGTTTCATTATCATCTCAGCAATATTTCAGTGAAAAATTATTTTAATTTAAAAATAATACAGTGCAGTTTTTAGTTAAATTCAGTAAATTTTATAATAAATAATATTTTATAATTCTTTTCATTTTTCCATAGTGTAATTTAACTTTCTTGACATTTTACAGTATTAAATTGAATTTCGTAAAGAAAATTATGATTAATTTTTTTCGAGACACATTCAATAACTTTTATTTCACTTTTCTTATATTTTCAGCAAAATATTTCCATCAGGGAATTTATACTTAAATTTCACCACATTTTGATATACTCGATATACGTCCGCAAAGAATGATATTCTTCGCAAACATTGAAAACTATCATATTTCAATAACTTACAGTACGTATAACTATTTGACATAAAATTAATAGAAATTCTCTGCAAGTAGCATAAAGTTTTTGAGAGAATTATCGTTCACCAGAATATATAGCAAAAGTACTCACCGCGATACGAAGACGAGCGAGCCACTGATAGCGATGCTTTTAGTCGGGATCAACATCTTTCTGAGGATAATGCGCGCGGTATCCTCGTAACGTAGGGATCACTCCGGGGCAGGATACTTAATACGCGGTGGCATTCATCTGCCTCGAATGATTTCACAAGAGCCGCACGCGCGAGAGCGGTGTGCGCGAGAACGCGCAGCGGTAAACCTGAACTGAGAATGATGCTTCGAAGGAAAGTAAAACTCTAGTCTATCCCGTACGGTCTATCCCGGGAGTGGGGCTTAAACCAGGATCGCAGCAACGCACGTGCATCCACGGTGCATCCAAGTATAACACGTATTACTGGCTGGGTAAAAGTGCATCGCCACGGCGATATAGCGGCGGCTAGAGCAGTATTACGAACGGGACCAAGGTTCGCCTTTCCTCGGCTACGTTATTGGGAGGATCGCGGTTGAAGGTGCTATTTCAAGGTCGAATATTCCGTTCGCACCTTCGTGCACGCGACGCGGTATGCGTGAGCCTCGCGTGTTCTTTCGCATAAATGTTATTAACAGTAGTAGGCATCGCGCCGCGCCGCGCCGTTGCGCGCGCTATGCTAATTGACTGCACTTGATGGGCTTGACTGCGATGTCGTTCACGGATTAAAATTCCTCGAGATGACACCATTTGTGGTTGATTCGTTCGGATAATGAACAGTCGCGTTACGACTCTTCATTTATTACTTTCGTCATATAAGTCAACGCAATGGGCTTTGGTGATAAATCACGATAGTGTGTCACGTGCGTGGGATTGTTTCCGTTCAACAGCAGTTTTTTCACGTTTAATTAAACACAAATTTAAAAATGTTGAAATAATATAATTTGAGAATAAGACACTACAGTTATACAATATTAAAATCTCGCTGTAGGATCGTTACTGCGAGCAAAGAGATTTTGAGAAACAATGATCACTTTTATTTACGTCCACTCTTATGGTTACAGCTTTTTCTCATGTCAATAATCTTATTAAGTTGTACAGAAGTTACTTTTATTTGTTGCATTAAGCTATAATTGTGTGTTTAGTCAATTTACAAGATTGTATCTTAGGAGCGTACTTCATCTGTATTATCGAGAACCGCGCCACTGTAGGCCAAGTCCCAATAATGTTCCACCTGATGTTTCTTGAAATGCTCGCGGGCCATCTTTTCAATCGGGCACACTTTAAATTTAATTTCCCCGAAATGCCGCTGCTTGCTCGTCCCTTCCCAAACAAGTACACATCTGTTCGGCAGGTCATTCCCGTCGTTATCTTTCACTATGTCTTCTTCCCACTTAATGCGGTGCATCATCAGTCGTTTGTACTTGGCTTGTTGTTTTACTCCACCTTCCACTACGACAACATTACAGTCCCGGAACAGCATTACGCAGCCAGTTAGATAAAGCTGTTTCGCGTTAGTCTCCACTTTAAATTTCTTCGAAGCATTATTAACAAGATCACGTATTCTGTAAAGATGTTATCCCGTTAAATATACTTGTCCGTTATTATCCATAAATGTATTACGCCATAAAATTGCATATATTTACCTATAAACAGCGACATTTACGCCAAGAGTAGTGTCTTCTTTAAGCTTCCTCGCCTTTTTCTCGCGACGTTGGTCAGCGGTGAGCCTCCGTGCTGCATTCGCATCCTCGTGAGCTTTCAACCTCTTGGCCATTTGTTGTCGGACGTGAGCTTCAATTTTAGTAGGATCTTGTACAGCTTCAGTCCCTAAAACTCGCATGAGATTCGAGATCCGCAACTTTGGCTCGGGTGGCGGTTCTAGACCTAATCGAATTTTTTCTTGCTCTTCCTTCCAAGTCTCCCGTCTATTTTGTCTCCTTAATTTCTTACGTTCCTTCTTTGTAAGAAATACAGGCATGTATATTGGTTTCAAAGGTTCCGCTATAAAGGATAAGATAGATTTTAAATGACGCGAACAATATATTCGTACATACATTATATATTAATAAAAATACACGTGGTACATACTTGGAGGCCGCATTTGTGTTGGATGCTCCACTAAATTTGTGATAGTCAAACTTTTGATTGTCGTCAATTCACATTCGTTAGGATATCCGCCAGTTGATATAACAGAATCCCACCACTCTACATTAGGCACATCTTCACTAAGGGCTTCAGTTTTAGGTGCGATAAGAGCTAATTTGGTTGCCGAACTGATACCGGTTTTCCTAGCAATTTGACTAATTTCATTTTGCAATTTCTCCAATTGCGTTTTCATGCGCATTCTCTCTGCCAATTGCTGAAATTTCCCCGGCTCGTGAAACTTTAACGCGCGTTTACCGCGCATCGCCGGCTTCACGCCTATTCGGTTGTCAAAGAAATGAGTATCTTGTATCTCTTCCGGGCCTTTTGATTCTTGCAGCTGTGCCTTAAATTCCTCTCGTTTCTTGGCACGTATATTAGCCTTCAACGTAGGTACCACTTGAGTAAGTTGCACCTCTTTGCCCGTTATGTCTACCGTTCTGCCAGATTCGTCCAGGATCAAGGGAGTTGGCTTATCCGGTACATTAACATTACCGAGTAGTCCCGAATTCAACTTATTTCTGATCTGTGCCTGTAACGCAGCTATTTTCCGCGCCTTGTCCGAGTCGGTTTTACTCAATAGGCCCTGATTATACATGCTTCCTACCGTTGGCAGAGCATCGCGTCCTTTAAACAAGGGCTTCGCAGAAGCGTCTTCCTGCTTTATCGCTTTCAAAGCTCTTTTCCTCTCCTCTATTTCCCTCTGCGCGTTAGCCATCATTTGCCTTATCTAAAATTGTACAAAAGAAAAATGAACTTACAACGCTGGAGCGTTTAAGGAGTCTTCGGATAATAGAATTCTAATACCTTGTCTGCAGAAAGTTGAGTCTCTATGGATTTTTCATTTTTCGTCTCGTCGTCTTTGAATCTCGATTTCTTGGCATCTTTGTCCTTGTCTTTATCTTCAGGATGAGACCGTTTCTTATTCTTTTGCGATGCCTTGGTGTCATCGTATATCGTAAATATCTTTTCCGTCAACTTCGAAGCTTTCTTGTCTTCTAATAAAGCTGATAATTTATCTACAAGAAAATTCTTAATGCATTATACAGAGGTACACGCATGCGACGCATGAAATAGCGTAATAGATACGGTCTGCTTTAAAACGCTAATAATAAAGATCGTAGAAATTAATCGCAGAAAGTAAGTCGATACGCATTTTCTGTTGCTTACCTGCCGTTTTACGCTTGTCGTAGCCAGAAGTGATGCAGTTCACAGCGGTAGTGACAATCGCTGGTTCACTGAAGCCGAGGAATTTATGAACCGCTTTTTCGATCTGCGGCTTCATCTCGTCGATCTCTTTTCTCGTTAAGTAAGACATGTTTCCACCTTCACTTCACTCGCTGTATATTGAAGCGATAAGCTGCTATTCCTTAAAATTAGTATTCTCACGTTAGAAGCATCTTACAAGTATTATGAGGTTAACATCGCCAAGTACTCTGTCGTGCGTACGGTTTGACATTGGTCACATACTCAACAAAGAATTCTCGCAGTTGTGCGCTAAGCAGTCCGCGTCTGATTGGTTCATACTTTTAGATCCAGCCTCGAGTACTACGAGATTCAACGGTTCGCATTGAAAATGTGTTCAAAGTCCATACAGCATCATGAAATTCTATATATAGCACCGAAGCTGCTTTTACCGTTACATTAAGTATTGTTTTAATTTTGTTTCAAGTACACGAGACCTCGGTAACATTTAATCAACTTAAAGTAATCCACCACCGCGTCTGCGTCTGGTAACGATCGATCTCAATAGTTATTTCTTTCCGTGCAGTTGAGTACCAACTCCTACAAATTCCCTAGCCTCTTACACCTCTTTGTTGCGTACAACGCTATGCATACATAATACGTAATATGCATGTATATAAATGGTAAATGTGTGATTTAAAATACAGTTCAACTCCATTTAACTTTGAATAATTTTAATAAATGATATACTGAAAAATGGATTTATTTTTTGGTGGGTGTAGAATAAATTATTAGATTTCGTCAGGGTTGGGAAAGTTACTTTATAAAAGTATTTAGTTATAATTACAGTTTTTTCGCTAAAAATGTAACTATAAGTTACAGTTATAAGTTACTAATTCTGAAAAGTAATGCGTTACAGTTACTCAAAAAGTAACGAATCGTTACTTCGCAATTATACTTTCTTGCAATGAAAATAAAAATATTACATCTGTAGTTGAATTATAATATAGACACTACCCAACCCTGAATAATATTAATAAAAAGGAAAATTGTTTTTTAATATTTTACTTATATGTATTTCGAATCAATATACATTTCTAGTCAAGAGTTTAAGATTATCCTTGGTTGCAAAGCCGCATAGAAAGGTTTTCAATGTCGAAAGATGTAAAGATATAATAAAACATTTAATATATGTATATTAAATTAAATATTTAATGCTAAATGTTTTATAATATTATATCTTTACATCTTTCGGCATTGAAAACCTTTCCATGCGGTTTTGCAAAGGATTACCTTAAATTCTCGATCAAAATCATTTCACGAAAGATGGTAGAAAATATTAAGAAATTCCACGTTATTAATATATAAAAATTGTGTCGCTAACTTTATTCCATATTTTACGAAATGTTAATTAAAAAAGAAAAAGGATTACTTACCTTCGATATTAATCACGACGAATTTCAATGTTTCGAGTTCGTTGCCCATAAAGACCGGAAATAAGAACAGGAATAATGTATATACTATGTAGATGTCGTTGGTATACGTACCGTTTCCATATCTTCAGTATTTACCAAGATTATACGCGCGCGTTACAAAAGCGTACGTATCATTTCCGTACCTTGAGTCACACCTGAGATCATACGCGTGCGAAAGGAAACTGAATGATACTGTAAAAGATATTATAGTGTTGATCTCAGTATTTTACGGATGATCACAGTACAATGAGTATGAAAATGGGATGATACTCAGAATATCATGTGCTGTTACGGGTAAAGTGTTGATAAAGCCCGGATAGCACAAAGTATTGGCGTAGTATTGGGAAATAATGTAAATGCAATACTGTGCAATTATTTATACGTAACATTGGCATTACATTAACCTTTATTCTATAAGTATTCAATATTACAATTTTATTGGGCAATCTTGCCCAATACAATTTCGATATCAATCCAATATTGAATTTCGAATTTGAAGATTGAGTCACGAAGAGACACTCGCAATATAGTTCGAACCGTACGAAATATCTGTCGGTGACGATAATAAACCGACTATGGAAGGAGTTTTCTTCCTTTCTGATCTCGGGTGAAAATGATCAGACTGTATGGCCAGGAGCAACGAAAGGTAGGTCCCATCTGGCCCAACGAAGGAAGACTGAATACGATGAAAAATATGTAATAATATAATAATATAATAATATTATATATACATATTATATAATAATATATGTAATTGCACAGTTTCTTGTTGATAATCCCCTCCTCGGGTACTACCTTGCCGTGGTGGAGGGGCTTAAGTACCCTGAAGGGTTACTCTCTAAAAGTCAATTAGTGGATTATCACTGAAAACAATGAATATTCACTGATTTACAGTAATGATGCACCGATTAATTTTTAGAGAGTACAGACTCTAAAGACGGGACAACCAAAGGTACCCATCGCGTTCGGGAGTGCCGTATAAAGTATTCGCATTAGTAAAGACATTTCAAAGCTCGTTTGAAAGATATGTAG
>NW_011967234.1:763541-778585 GCF_000949405.1 Vollenhovia emeryi | reverse complement strand
GCATGTTTTATATTATAATAAATTATAAAATTAATTGTGATGAAAATATAATAATTATAAAAATGTCAAAAGAAAATGATTATTGTAAAGAAAAGAGGACCGCCGATCGAAATTGACGGGGGTGGTGGAGGGCCTCGTATTTTTGCAATGCACTTTCAATGTAAACACAGTACCGTGCAATTATTGATACGTAACATCGGCGTTACATTAGCATTTATTCTATACTCAATATTACAATTTTATTGAGCAATCTTGCTAGTACTATCAATCCAATTTATACAAATTACTGTTTTCATTTATTAGTATTACTACTACTCCTCTTGCCTCTTTTGCTAATGATGTACTTACATTCCACCTTTCGAGCGAGAAAAGCCCTCGAGGAGGATTAAGATAGCTTCTCGTAATTGGCATACATTGACTCTTGACTAGATTTTCAAGTTTGAGAGACTATACACACAAGAGGTTGCTCATTTTATTGCATACGTATACATCACGTTAATGCAAAGGATATTTCATCGCAGCGATATACTTCTTTCATACTTTTATTAATGGATACATTAAAAATAATGTATTCTTCACACATTTCGTATCTTAAATATTTTTTTAATTATAAATTTTACAACCAACATAAAGAAACAAAATTGTATCTTATGGCTTATCTTCTAACACTTTTTTTATACATTCACATTACTTTTTTATTTAATCATGTGTACATGAAATTCTTGAAAGAATCGAGTTATTATTATCAGTATTGCCTGTTCGGAAGCAAAGCTTTCTGTAAAAACCACAGTAGTAGAGGTAGAAAAAGATGTGAAAAGGACAAAAGTAACTCTAACAAGCTACTTTTAAATAACAATTTATTATTTTATTTATTCAGAACAAATATTTACCTTGGTATTTGAAAAGAAATGACGCTTATATCATACGATAATATCATTTGATAGGTATTTGGTAATAACAGATTAATTGATGAATTAGAGTCCAGAGTGCTGATACGAATTGCGCCCGTCCAAAATTCTTTCATTTCGTAATTACATCGTCTATTGTAGCAAGATGGTCTAATCGGTACATTGCGTGAGAATCGAATTGCTGGATTCCGACGCCCGTTCCGACCACTTTCAATAGTTTCGGCGTACATCGAAGCACCGAACAATCAATCACTATGCATCTTACGGCCGTTCGGAGGAGACTTACAACGTAACGTGATGTTGCTGGAACGAAATATACGAAGGTGTAAAGGACGAAAGCGGTTGCGCGGGCGGCGGAATGGCAGTGGACCGACAACCGCAAATGAGAATGGCAGAGGGAACTACGCTGTTCCACGCTTCTCTGGTGACCGATGAGGCCAATTCTGCGAACCACATTTGCTTCATTCCGAGGCTGTTGCTCTAAACTTTTCTGTTGATTGAAATGAAGGAATTGGAATTCCGCACCGCATTTCCTTTGTTCGGGTTAGGCATCAATTAGACTTAATTGGCACATACGCTACTATGGGATATTACTTGTTTATTTCTACTGTCAGCGAAATGCATCACGATGACAGTGAAGATTATCGCTGTTAAAAGATAAGCATGAGGCCAGCACGTGATTAATGTCGTACAGTAATTAATAAATGATTATACTGAGCTTAAATCCTTTATATTCACCGATACAACATTGTAAATTCGTTTTATTCACTCGTTTCGCGCCAGTATATTGCATTAATCGTACATCGTGCAGTTTACAGATTTCACCACAGATTTTTACATTTTTATATAAAACAGTTCATAATTTCGGGTATAAAAAATTATACTAAAAACTCTTTTTAAAACTGATTATCGCAAAATATTCACAATACGAGCTTAAGTTAATAAGCTTTAAATTTAGATACCTTTATATGTATAATATAAAAAATAAATACAAAATTAAACCGTTACCATACTCAAAACACACACAAGGTTTAATTTTTTTTAACAAAAATTTACGTATAAAAATTTTTAAGAAAGAATTAAATATTGATAAAGGAAGACAAAATCTACTTTCGACATTATGTTATAACATCATGCAAAACTAATAGATACTCGATAAATTTTTAATAATTTAATGTAATGAAATGGAAAAATATAAACATTATTGACTACATATTTGTTTCAATACAATAATTTTAAACTTTGAACGAAAAAGATAGTAAGTAGAAAATGCACTCGATCGAAATTGTAATAATGGATTATAAATAGAAAATCAATCTGAAAAATCTATGAGAAAAGAAGATATGTTGTCCCAGTATGTCTCATCTAAGCTTAAATTTTCAACTATGAATACTCGTGCAGGTCGCTTGATTTGTATTCGCTAGTAAAAGTTACGCCATAGCTATCTGTTAGGCAAATTACTACAAAGTAACTGGAACTGACTGTTGATATGGAACAGGTTATCTAGCGTGAACGTACCATACAATTCCTGAATTCAGTTTGTAAAACCGAACTTCATCCTAGCTGTGCAATTTAGTATGCAAGGTAAAATTAATTATTGCAAACTCTTTCTGACAATATTTTGTGTAAAAAGATACGTAATTTGAACCATGATAACTGGTTACAGCTTTTCACACCCATTAGTCTTTATATAAAAACTTTTTGTGTGTATTGAAAAACTAAAACGCGCGAAAATAATTTCTTAGGTAAGTTATGTTAACATTTTTTTAAAGACTGAATTCTTTGTTATATTATAAAGAATGAAAAAGAGGAAATTTAATAATTGAAAAGCTTATTACATTATTTTATTACACAAACGCCATTTAATATTTAATATTTAAAGGTACAAGACATATATAAATATACTACAAATATAATAATATAATCGCGATTGGTGTATCACACAAATCGACTTCTTATCAATGGCAAGGCTAGTCGTAACTTCTAAGTAATCTGCTTTATGACGCAAATCTTATTGTTAGAAAACCAACTTGCCTTTCACAAATCTTTCCACTTAAAACAGACTTTGCTGACGATGCGCCTTTCCAGAATAGACTGATACCCCCTTTTTTTTACGATCGCGTTTTACCTCACTTAACTCTTGACTGTAGTCCATTTCTATTTCCGCAAAACCATAAAATTGCGGTGCTCCCATTCCCGTACCTTGAGTGTACAGATAAGTGGCAGGATTCACAGAGCCCTTATCCATAAGATGCACCGTCAACGTCTCGATAATCGCAAGTGCCACATTAACCGACCACATTCGCGAGATCCGTTTATCACTGTAATTGATGTAACGAGCTTAAGCTTAGAAGCAGCAAATAATCATGAAATTGCAATGCAAATGAGAATAGTCTTACATATATTATTGTCAATTTCTAATCAAGCTTAGTTTGCTAATTTGTGTTGCACAAATTTATCTGAACGGGTAGTTTATGCACAGTCACTGTTTTTTCTTTCTTTTTTTTTTATAAATCCCAGCAAATTTAGTGATACACGCAAATCTGTCAATATAAAAAATCCTGCAGTATATAATGATAATACGACCGATATGATAGTAAATACGGATGGCATGCTAATCGAGTTATATTCAGTCATTATATATATCGGGTCAGTCGTGTTTCTTCGTAAATTTAACGATTCTGCCAGTAGACGCGGGCACGTCCTGAAATGATGTACAGTTCGCTCGTATGAGTCGGCAGCTAATGCTCTAATATGCGCAAAGGGTGCCATGCCCGTGTCACGCGGATTACCACTAATTGTAGTTTATGCTTTATACTACGCTATTCTCTTGTACGGCCGCTGGGTATTCGATGTATTAACGGAGATCGTCTCTCTGTGTGCATCCCCACACAGAGAGACCAGCGTCTCTGTCTGTACATCACGTATGTGAGGATATGTGATAGTGCGTATACATGTATACGTGTATTGGTGAATATGTATCCATAGAGGTTCCCAAATTTTTGTAATCAACTCTGAGCCTGGCAATCTTAGCGAAAAGAAATGCGTTATTTCTTACTCTTCACTATAGTAATTTTTGTTGATTGCAACAGACATTGAAACATGTCCTTAAAATAAAATTGTGTACATTAGATTATACATTTACATGCGTTTGTTTCAATTTATTGTGTATTCAAGATCTTGTGCTGCACACAATTTCCATTTTTCTTAAGAATTAGAACTGCAACTGCGAAATGTGACGCTAATTCGCTTTTCTTAAACAGTCGCCTTTAGAAAAACTTGCGCGATCTTGTAATGATGGCACTTGTCTCGTCAATGATAGGTTGAATGGCACGAATTGGTACAGTATACGAAAATTTAAATATAATTAATTTCAATTACATTATCCAAGCATGAAATCGTGTAAAGCGTGAGAAACTTTGGAATTGACCAAATTATTATATATTTGAATTTATTTTCATTTTGCAATTAATACATTTGAAAGTACTGTTCTGCTGAGAGAACAAAGTGATTGGCCGCATAGTATACGTTCAATATTTATCTCTACTGTCATTTTTACAAAGCAAATTTGAAATTAACGCATGGAGATACAAAACGCGAGGAGAAAGTGGGCTTTTTGCGAAAAAAAAAGAAGCGATGTTTTCCGGCGCGGTAAAAATAGCAACTGCCAAGAAAATGATTAGCGCAATACGACATATGAGTGGTTGAGCATTACTGTGATGGTGATGCTGCTGCTGCTGCTGCTGCTGCTGCACACGCGGCGCGAACAGGGAGCTCGGACTTCCTCGGCTGTCATGTCCGCGCGTCTGTCAGTCTGGGCTAAAATAACCGGGCATCGCACCCCTGCCTCGCAATTAAGCGCGGCTGTATCTACCGGCTATACGCAACACACGATCCCACCCCGTCTACGCAGAAACGTGTACACAGGTGCGCACGAATGTACGGGGCTGCGTCGCGAAGAGTGCGTCTCGCGACTCCCGGCGCGCACTTTGTTGAAAATCGTCGGGTCAATTGTTTATTTTCAATTTCAGGTATCGTCGCTCACATCATTCGGTTATTACGGGGAGATTGGAGTGCGTTTAATCATTGAAACACACATTTGGACAATATACTTATCATGTATTGCAAGTCTCCAGCGTTCATGCATTTGTCAGAAATACATGAAAGATAAACAGTGCAACGCGGATAACATATGTGTTATACGTGATGTTTAAATTGGCCAAATCATTTACCGCTTTTAGCGACGTCCTTCATCCTTTCAATTCTTATCGATGTTTCTGCCTTTCGCTCTTAGGAAGGTTTGAATAACTTTCCTGTCAGTTTAGGCCAGATTCGTTAATTAAAAGCATGGAAATCATTTTAAAAGTCATAAGATAAATATAAGTTTTTTTTAGAGCTAAAACGTGACTGTTAAAAATTGAAACTATAATTCCATTTTTTTTCCTCGATTAATGTTTCGTGCGGTGCGCGTATTTCCTTCTCTTCGTTTTCGTGTTCGCCGCGTTTGTATAATTACCCGCGTTGTGGTGCCCAACCCTTATTTTTTTAACGGGCAGAACAAGCGCATACAGCCGTTATATCTCGCGGCTACTATCGATGCGAGCGATGTTTACGTTTAATTACTGCTGAATGCAAACGTTTAATTGTTACGCGCTGTTTGTACTTAGAGTTAAATGCTCTTTGTTTTCATCATATAAACAGATGGGAAAGATTATTGCTACGAAATTATTCTAGCCGCGCAAAAATTATGGATGAGAGAAAAGTCGTAACATTATTAGCAAATTCAATTTTCTTGTTTTCGCATACCAAGGTAAATAATTACATATTTATCCGTGTATACGACCAAAGTCGATAAAAAAAATGATATGTCAGAGATACACGAAGAGAAGCTTAAATAATATTTAAGCAAGCAATTATATTCTATTCGAAGGATCGTCGCAGGGTTCATTGGGAGTTGAAGTAACACGATATACATTTTCTATAATATATTTTACATTATAAACCAACCATACATCATCATAATAATATCTTGTATTCTTAAGCCTACGCGTGTTTTATCCTATATTTTTCGTTTATATACTTCCTTCATATTTATACTTTGTTTACTTTTTTCCATAGTATTTATATATATTTTTTTATTTATATTCATCATTATTTATAATGTACTTTTATATGCTATGTTATGTATATATAATATCATACACGTTTTTTTTCTTTTTTCTTTACGCACGTCCCAGGGCGTCTCGCGATAGTGTTGCGTGTGTATTGTGTGAAAATTGTTTCTGCGAACGTGTTCATGTCCCGCCGTGCCTGCGTACGTACACGTCTGTTCTCTACCGCCCGCGCGCACGCGGTACACGGGACTCCGGGGCTCCTCTCGTTCTCCCTACATGTGTATGCGTGTGATTCGTGTATTGTTGTCTTGTGCGTGTGCCGTCACGCATCGTTGCAAATTACATATACATTATACGGCTCTCTCGCTCGACGTGACGCTCTCTCACTCGCTTTCTCTCTTTCTCTCACGAGCCGTCCCGAGCTCCTTAAACTTAAATATGCAACGAGGCTGCCATGGGACCCCGCGGGCCGTACGTTTAATCGCGGAAGTATACTTAAGAGTCGCGAGCGCTTGATCGCTCCCGTCGCTTTTGTTACTATGACGCTCTATGTTGCCGTCTTTGTTTTCGTCGTGCCGACACATTTCGGTGGCTGTTTTCGTAATATTGAGCACCGAATGCCGAACGATGCACGATGGATGGATGTCGTACCCGGCCCCTTTCCTCGAGCTCCGCTGTGCCATTTCATGCCGCGATATACAATATGTGTATGTTTCACCGACGTGTACCACCTCTCCTCCTCTCTCTCCCCCCCCCCCCCAGATCGTCCGCGTTCTCCGCTATTTTTTCAATTTCTCGTTGTCCCTCTCTTTACCGAGATGCATACACATAAAGAAGTGGATAAAGGCACCTAACTTCTTAGCGTACGGTCGTAAGTGATATGCCGCGTATCGCATCGGGATAGGGAAAAGGGCCATAACTACGGGGGGCCCTGCAACGCATATACTTCGTCAAATCGTACGAAAAGCTACAAGAAAAATGAAGGAACGTCGTAATATCTCTGTATGAATCGGACGCGATCATAATTATCGTACTCTCCTTTTTGGAATTTTACTCTCCTAACGCTTTTTTTATCCGCTGAAGCATACCTACACCTCGCTTTTATTCCTCTCCTTGTTTCACACTTTCTCACCCGCTCTCTTCCTTGTATGCCATCCGACACATTCGTATTCTTTCACTTCCTCCTCGCATGTTCGCCCTGTTAATTTCTTCCCTCACGCATACATACACGCTCTCTCTTTCACGCATTCTCTCTCTCTCTCCGCTATCACTCCATACATTACGTGTATCTATATTTGGGGGCACAGGGGGTCCGGCAGGCTAGCCACATCTATCTTCTCTTACGAGTTACACACATCTCAATGTGTTCTCTTATCTCTTACAGCTAAAGGTATTTAACACAGTATGTCACGGAGCGCGCATTTACATATGCCGCGCATCCGCATTCGTTCGCTCCCCTCCTCTCTTCGTTTTAAGCTTATACTCATTATAGCTTCTATCTGTTGGCTAATGTTATCATCTTACACATATATATATGCATATATGTATATATAATATACATATTTGTATTATATATAGATGCGCATGTCTTGTTTTGTAGTCTTTTTTTGTATAATATATATGATTATATACATACATTACTTTATGTTTTATGCTCGGTATCTACGCTTACGGCTCCTACTTTTGTTTTCTTTCGCTGTGCTTTTTTTTTCTTAAACATTCTTGCTCTAACACTAAGCTGTTTCCACGGTGCTTTGCATCGGTAAGTATCCCAATTTGGCTCGACTGCTGCCCTCGTCCCGCTAAGAATTATGTTAGACTCTCGAGGGGCATCTAAATAGAAATAGTTAAGTTAAATGCACCTCTCGGTTAGAAAGAAAACATTCGCGTTTGGTTGCGCGATTTACGATTTAAAATTTAGTTCAAGAAACAAAAACGCTACTTACAATATGAAATTAACCCTCTATAGCAATCAACAAAATTGTCCCAGTAAAAAAAAACCATACATCTGATATGCCTATGTCAGTTGAAATGCTAAAAATTTCAATAATCTCACTATCTTGTACCTATCAGTTTGTCACTCGTAGATATTCGAAAGTCACAGAAAAAGGCGAAGATCAGTAACCATATGAAGGAAAACTAAAGCGATATCTTAATTTAAGTACACAGCCCATGAATACTATTCTTGATATCACGCACAGATTACATCGAAGTAAATTATAACGATTGTCATTGCTACGCACGCAATTTGTATGATCGAAACAAATGTATAGCAGTGCAATAATAAATTTTACGGAGATCGGCCAAGTTACATTCTCCCAAGCGTTCTAGCGTCGCGAAAAGAGAGCGGAAAAAAGAAGAAACGCGTTTTTCGCGTGAGCACAAAACTGCAGTTTGAGTAACTTGAAGCGTCAATCGCTCAATTGCATTCCACATCCCTCATTGCAGTTCCTAATTGGGAGTGGTAGGATCGGCTGATTGGCTCGATGATATGTTTCGTGTGTGCATCGCGATACCCACGTGTTGATCGATATCAAAATCACGTCTTGCGGTACACTCGCGAGAGGCAAAAGCATTACGAACACGATATAGGATAGCATCGTAGGCAATTAATACTCCTTGCTCTCTTACTTTCCCCAAGACCGAGATGCCACTTCCTCTGTCCATTGCCTGCACGAGACTCTTGTGCAAACACGTCGGTGACGATAATTAATACCTAGCCCTCGGTGAAAAGAACACGTACAAGTTTCTAAATGTATGTTTCTTCAATGATTGTCGACTATCGTTTGGTAGGTCTCCGCGAGATAAGTCCGTTCAGGCGGAGGAATATATATATATATATGTATGTATATATATGTGTGGTGGCATCAGGACAATCGCGTGGAAGCAAGAGAGCATCGAGGGAGGAGACGCACGGATGAAGAAGACACAGTGCCCGTTACGAGATACACTAAGAGAAGAAGTGGAAACACGCTACGTGACAGGAGGAATCGGAGGGGCGAAAAAGAAATAAAGGCATTGAATTTTGTTGTAACTTGAGTACTGTAGTAATTCGATGAGGATTGGATAACCAGGAGCGGTCGCTTCGGCAAAGCTCGAGCAATGCGATAATAAAAATCTCGAAATGGTGTGAATCACGTTATCTCCGGGTATACGCCAAATTGCCAGATTATAGGAATCTGAGAACCGTGAACTGAGGACGCGGGCAAAGGATGTAGGCAGCAGCCGTAGCACGCGTTTCCTGTGTATGTGTATACATGTATATATTGTTTATACATGCCAATATCTGTTTCACGGTGTGTACGCATATACACGTGTCCTGCCATTTGTGCCGTATAAGAGTGCTGAGTATAACTTGCGGATATTAGTTATTGCACTATTCCCTCATGAACGCTTTTATCTCGTTAACCTAATGATCGACAAGCTAGATTAGACTAGACTACGTCTAGAGCTTCTTTGTTTAAGTTTCTCGCCGCTATATTCTACACGTATGCCGTGTGCATTTTGTGTATTTGGTGTTATGTGTATTTACATACGCGTATATGTCTTTTTACACCTCGTGTATGCGCGCGCGTGTCCCTTTTCCCGAACGGGTCCGTGACTTAGGTACCATCAAGCGGATCATCTCTTTTGCCAGGTTTTGCCCTATACGTGGTGTGGCATCCGTTCAAGCTTGCCCGCTCTTTTGACAATTTCTTTCGCCCCCGTTATTTTTTTCACACTTCCCCGTCATCCGTCGTTTCCGTCCGCGACTCCATTGTCCCTTTGGTTTTTTTTTGCCTACTTCAGGTCAGATTACATTAATAATTATCTATCTATCACTTTATGCTACATTTTGGTTTCCCGTTTAACGCGACGATTCGCTCAATCGGCTAGCTCCACTCGGTATATGTCCTAGACAACATACAGAACTACATCAAGTTATACACACGCGCCTTCGTGTTTAAGGCGCCTCTTTTTTAAATACTTTTTACAAGATCGGATATCCACGCGGATTCTTTGAAAGAATGCGGGATCCCTCACTTCTTCTCTGTCGAAGGTGGAATCGAGTCGTAGTGCATAGTGAGCAATTCGATAAGGGGAGCGACCGGGTGGAACATAAGGAACGTAAAAGTAGAGTGTGTCAAATCCAATTAATGTCCTTTTTTTCGATTAAACGCTTCCCGGTTTACTGTACAGGAGTTGATTGACAGATGCAAACGCACGCGATAACAGGCTCTTATTGCATAATTCGTATTACAGTCTGCCATTGGGTCCCTCTCTTGCCACACGACCTTTCTCTGTTCCCCCTCTCTCCCCTCGCTCGTTCCACCTTTCACAAAAATAACCTATATTTTTATTTCTTTTGCCTAACTAATAATGTACACGATATTTCCCTTTTTTTACTTATATATGTTCTTTTTTATGTCGTCTCTTAAAAGCTAACTCTTTCTCACTTTCTCACGCACAGTGCTTTGTTTTACGCACGACGATTGAAAATAACAGCCCTCGCCGCCGCTGCGCGCAAATATATATATTTATATATATAATATATATATGCATTTTTATATTTATATGTATGTATATATATTTATTTATAATTTTGTTGCTTTCTCTTTGCATACTCGTGCCGTGTCCTCGAGGCTAGTCACCCAATTTCTATTAGAAAACGAGATTCGGTTATATATAGCATGACGATTTCGTTTTAAGCTAAAATTTTAAATAATATGAAAGTTTTGCAAATCGCGATTGTAACCTGCGTTTTTATCGTAAATATATTTACACTCTGATACTTTTAATTTTATAATCATCTTAATTCCCGTAATAGTTTGTCAGACAACGTCATTACATTACAAAGATAAATAATGAAAGAATAATGTTCAATTAGGAGACAAAATTTTCTTTCAAAGTACAGGTTACGACAGAATCGAAAGATGAATATAAAAAAAATCGAAAGATGATTATAAAATTGATGTTCACATGCAAAAACTGCAAGAAATAATCGTGGTCGCGTTTACATCACGTGCGATCGTGCATGATACTTCATATATTGTACTAAACTAAAGACATAATAAAATTTAGAATAAGCTAAATGCATTCAGTAAGAAAATTATGTGCAGATAATTGAACGTATGTATGAATAAATATATTTCTAAGAACATATACGTATACTAACAACAACACAAATTAGAGAAATAAATTTCATAAATATATCTTTGAATAATCTTCGCTCAAACGTACAAAATGGAAATCGGATTTAACGATTCTCTTTGACATTTCTTCGTAAAGCTGCAAATGAAACAAGAGCAAGGCGACAAAAATGCAGCCAATATAGCGGCAACACTATTACCCTTAATTTTGGTTATGTATAAATTACTATATCAGAATCATTCATCGCGATTGAAAACACTGAAATGTGGCGATTTTTATTGTCGAGCTTTCCTCTCGCGGGAAAATCACTCTTTTATCTGGTTGACACAATCGCGACGGATCGTTGGTAGACACACAGACACACACATACACATACATATTCTCTCTCATTCACTCTCTCTCTCTCGCTCTCTCTCTTCCTCCCCCTCTTCTCTTTCTCTCTCTGTTTCTCATTCTCACCCTTTCTTTCTCTACTTTCATCACAAAACATCTAAACTTTATGCGATGTTGGGCAGATTTGATTGTGCCGTTCTCCGCTTCCTTCGCTACGTTTCGAGCATTCGTGTGTGCCGTACTTTGATCATTGATCTTTTTGATTGAGAAACATTGAATACGCTTTTGATTCGCTTAAAGCACGATCCGTCTATCTTTTGATTAATACCAAAGTCGTCTATCGCTTGTCCTATCTCGTTTTTGTTTCAATCATCATCGATGTGCTCTGTTTGCCTCTTAATGTAACGGAATCTCTCTCTCTTTCTCTCTCTTTCTCTCGCTTTTTTTCTTGTCTTTATCTGTTCCTCCGAGCAAAATTATGGATTATGTCCATACATATCCACGGAATATGTCACACGAGAGATATTTGAAAGAGACATCAAACGAATCATCACACCTTACAAAGAGCGGATGCTTTTGAACAGTCTCTTTCAATATACATATAGAGAATAATGATGTTGAAGATTCATGTCGAATATCAGATTTCAAATATATTTTATGCAAAATAGATGGTTTTGTTACGGTTTTAAACATATGTTTAGGCTCGCAGCGAAAAAGATTAAGTGTAAGAATTTTATACAATACATAATTAAAAAAAAAAGATATTTAAAATCTCCAAAATAGAAATGTCGAATCAAAATTATTTTTTGTGATTCTTTGACGATTAAGAGCTTGAAGTTTAATTGCACTAGTTTCTATATAAGTTCGCTCCGGTTCTACTCATTCCTTCGATATAAACGCTTTGCGAAGGAAAAGCGAGGACAAGATATTATCGATACGACGAGTATGAGTTGTGGTACTTAAAACCGAAGGGGTAAGAAGAGGCAGTAGATACGAGGAGCAAGAAACAGGACGATGGAGATACAAACGATCGAGCACGGAGATAACGGAAACGGGTTGCAATAAGTTTCAGCCGCTTCCCATCTTTTCAAGTATTGAAACTGCTCGTACTATCACCTCGTTGATTCGTGTTTCTTCGTTTCGCCTTTTCTGACCGATTCTTTCCCAGCAAGCGGATAGTTTTAATGGCAGAGGAGCACGTCGATGATGAGATTATGTGTACGATCAAGATCCTAAACGGCTGCCGCGCGGACAGGGCACGCGTGGACAAAAAACTTAACTCATCTAGTCTAACTTTCGTGCTGTTTGTGCAATATGTCTATCTACGAATTATTTAACCCCTTTTCCCTCGCCCCTTGCTTGTGCTGTGCAATTTATTCGTCGCTCGGCTTTTTTCTCACGCTCCCCCTTTCTCTCCCTCTCATTTTTTCTTCTCGTTTTTCGCTTTCACACTTTCTTTCCCTCCCCCACTAGCGCTCTCTCATATGTACGATTGCACTCATGCAATTGCTTACATGTTCACGATTTATACGAGTTTCGGTCTCTCCTCTTTCTTTTGTATCAATTTGGTCAAGTCGAAATTCGGGACAACGAGGAAATTGTGATCATTTTACTACTCACCGAACAATTAAAAATGCACGCGTGCACGCACCGTCTCCTCTCTATCTATCTTGTCCATTCTATTAGTATTTGTTTTTTCGTTGTTAAGAATTCGTGTATTCTCTCGTTTACGCAGCGAGATTGATTTATAAAGAGACGGAGGGATTGATGGCTGCTTTTTTTCTTCCTAAGCTTAACGTTTTATTGCTTAAACGTCAAAATCTCGATTTCTTTCGATTCTACATAGTCATCTTATATAAAAATCTAACATTTACTTAAAAACCACGGTGATCTGATCGGTGTTTTGCGCGTTTCGCCACTTTCTCAGTTTGGAATGTGCTAAATTCGTCGAGATGCCTGTCACGGCGTGTCTGCTTTATAAAAGTATCCAACAGGTCTAAACGTCACGTCCGAAAGACAGATTCGAATGATAAAATACGGATGCTAAATTGCCTGTAAAGATCTCAATGTGTGAATTATCGTTTGGCCACGAATCCGATAAATAAATATATTTGTTCGAGATACAAAATCTTTTCGCAATGGCAAATGGGATAAAATACGTGGGTCCAGTAGTAATTCTCGTGGTTTTTGAGACGGGCGAGTTGTACAAAGGGGCCGAGATTATTTCATCCCCGTAAAAATGCTGCGCTATTAAATATACGCAAGATCTACTTCCTCCTTGCCGCCGAATATCGAATCGACCTCGAATAACTTTTAATATAACATGCCTATCTAACTAGCTAATTGTTGAATTTTGTTTATAATCATCTTTATTCTTTTATGTATATATTCTTTCATTTATATATATATATATTTATATATTTATATATCTTCACGAGAGTATGCTTCGATTAACCTTTGTATTTATCATTTATACACCGTAGTCGCTCACACCGGCCATCGCATTTGGCCGCGAGCCTCCTTCGACATTATGTCTTTAAGTTATTATTTTCGCTGTTAAGCCCAAACTACAAAAATAATGAATTCGTGTAACGAGTCTGTATCCTGTCGGCACTCATGTTTTTTTTTTCCGTAGAGAGGATCAAGGAATTTAAGCGCTTTGTTAAAATGGTGATAAACCACGATTCCGTTGAACATGTGCGGACTCGTGTTTGTCATATATTCATTATCGCTGGACGATACATAGTATGCGTAATTGGCCAGTTTCGCTAAAAAAAAAACTTTGTCAGACCATTACGAATGATTTATTCGCGTGTATGCCGGATTTGTAACGAAGCTTCGGATACTACTGTAACGGCAAACGCTATCTATTTCTTCAAGCCGAGCAAGTTGCTAGATTATACTACAGACTGGACGAGAGGTATCTCCGCTTAGTAATCGACAGCGGTTCTTTTCTCTTACACTGGACGTGAAAACTTACGGGGGAAATGGGGATATTGGATGCATCTTGCGCAAAATTACCTAGGATTATGATCCTTAATCACTATTTTTTATTTCTCACTTTGTTTCTTCGTTTTTACTAAGCAAGTGTTATCTGCTTTTCGTGATTACTACCCTTCGACTCGCGCATCGTCAAGCCGGGAGTGGCATGAGCTCTACTGCTTTTGCTGTCGCGGTCGATTGTGCATCGATGATGACGGAAATGTTGTTATTGTTGTTGTTGGAGGTGGTGGTAGTAGTGGAGGAGGAAATGATGGTGGTGATGGTGGTGGTAACTGTTGTTGCTGTAGAAGTTGTTCCTGTTGGGGTGTACTTGCTTACCATCACACTAGAAGGCTAGGCGTCAGCCAGTCCTCATCCGCTAGCTGGACCGCAACCAAGAACACACTTTACCATTTGAACACACAAACGCTGGTTAAATCTTGGTCCGAATTTCAAGAAAGTAATAGAAATATGCTCGACAATAGTCCTCTCTCTCTCTCTCTCTCTCTCTCTCTCTCTCTCTCTTTCTCTCTCTCTCTCTCTCTCTCTCTCTCTCTCTCTCTCTCTCTCTCTCTCT
>NW_011967234.1:753367-760188 GCF_000949405.1 Vollenhovia emeryi | reverse complement strand
TTGCTTTCTCTCTTTCATTCATTCATTCTCTCTTTCTCTCTCGCTTCTGCTTCATTCTTCACTCTTGCTTTTCCGTTACAATTTCTCGCATTCTCCTACTACATGGATTCTAATCGATCTGAATCTATCTTTACCATGACTCAACCTCCTTCGGCTCAGTAGTAAAATACTACAAAATAATTACATTATATACAAGTAGTAAGCTACTTGTATTATCGTTCATGTGACGGCAAAGTAACCGCAAGATTAGGTTAATGAGTTTTCGTGACTTCATTACTACAAATTTCTTAGTCGTCATCAGATAAATCATGTTTAGATTATTGCCAGATCTATGATCGAATATCATAAATTATTATGCTGATAAAATAGACGCCAATAGACCTTTTTATTTTGCTTTTATTTCTTACATTTTTCTTTCTTCCATTCCTTTTCGTTTCCACGAAAATATTATACGTTTGCATAAAAATAAACTGCAACTGTAATTTTAGGCGGTATATGAGGTTGAGCCAGGTTGTAGATGCAGTTATCCTGATGCTAATTGATATTCGAAAGAAAGGATAAGCCAGGCCGTGCGATGATAGTGGTAGCGATCACTGTGCCTGCGAACCGAAATATGTAAATAAAGATAGACTTTTTGAAAATCTCGAGCCTCCCTTTCTGGTGAGCAACAAGAGCAATATAACGTTATTATATTTATGTAAATTTGATCTTAAATAATATTTATAATGATGCATTAATTCAAAAAACCATGTAAATCATGATTAAACTTATTCCAATTAATAACGCAACAATAATAATATATTTATTAATGTTATCACGTTTTGTTTTGAAACAATTCAGTTACTTATTTTCATAAAAAATTATAACGCATAAAAGATTACTTTGGGGTAGATATGATATCGCCAGCAATTCAAAACAATGATGAGTATTTTACAAAAACGACCTACATTGGCCAATGCCTTTATTTAAAATAAAAACGACGTTTCGGTCCTGGATTTGGACCCTTTTCAAGTGATCTGTTAATTATCCCTGATCACGTATCGTTCGTTTGGCTAATACCGCTGTTAGTAGAGTATTAGTCAAAGGAATAAAAGGGAGAAATTTTGCTTGCACTCTTTAGTTGGAGAGTGCAAAGTCAATTGAAGTTGCATTGTTAACTGTTGAAACACGAGTAAAAATGTCCCGAGATGTGTGTTGGACGAGGTAACAGATTGAACTGGTCAGGGATAATTAAGTAACAGATCACTTGAAAAGGGTCGAAATCCAGGACCGAAACGTCGTTTTTATTTTAAATAAAGGCATTGGCCAGTGTAGGTCGTTTTTGTAAAATACTCATCATTGCATAAAAGATTACTTTATAAAAGGAAAAAAAAGATACTCCAGAGGGATACTCGAGGTGAATTAGATAAAGTGCAAAAAGCATAATGCATGCAAAGTCTAGTACGCATTCAATATTCATGCAAGTCTAAATCTATGTAGAGAGCAGCCTATTTTAGCTTTTTGTGTCCGTACTATTTTTTTATCCATACTATGTTTATGATATTCATCTAATATTGGTCTTCTCAATTCTATTATGTTATGCTCTTTTCAAGTTTTTACTAGTTGATATACGTTCTGTATTGTTAGCTGCACATTAAAGTTTAACACACGATGGACAAATTTACACGGGGGGATATTTGCATGTTCATAACTTCGCAGCCTTTAGCTCATGATTGTAAATTGCGAATATCCGTGTATAAATTTGTTCTCTTAAATCTTATGATCAAACGCAAAACTTTGTAATTCTCTCGTAACAAAAAAAAGTATTAAGCAAAATAAACGGGAAACCAATAGCAATTTATTCCGGTGGCGATAGATTTTCCACGTTTCATCCCTCTTTCATTGTTTTATCGGTACCGTTACTAAGAACTCGTGTTCTCTCTCAATTGAGGATGGTTTCGGTAGCTAGTTTTCAAGCAACTTTCAAAGTGGTATCTCGCTTGACATGCAGTGATATAATGCGAACTCGGTTTTTCGGAAAGAGATATTTGTGCAAAGGCGCGCTAACTTGCCTCACCGAAATATCTTGTTCGATAAACGAGCAATAGTACGTGACTTTTACTCTGCTTTATGTGCGATATGTAGAAAAGACTCACTAAAACAACTATAGTTGCGTAATATGTATATGTATATTTTTTAAGCATATACATAGATAAGTATGTATATGGGCGAAAGGCCGTTTTGGCATTGCAAACAGCTACAGATTAATGACTGAAAGCCGAAATCGATACAGTGTTTACAACATGTTACAATGTTTCAAATTATTCCTACTTTTTTGGTACCAATCATCTAAAGATTTTTTTAGACGCTATTATTAAAAAGGTAACTCATTTTAAAGTTACCCGGAAATGCTGTCTATGTGTAGAAAAATGTTCAAATGTATATTTTGGTACAGTTGTCTTTTTTAAAATGCAAAAAATGAACACATGATTAACTTAAGACTAGAAAATATCACTCTGATTTTTTATTTTTACCTGTTTATTTAGAGAGACTTTTTGTGGATAATTAAATTAAATGACGGATGAAAAGAATTAGTGAGAAAATCGAATTTACAATCAGACACTCGTTCATTAATTCAATTCAGTTTATTTCAGTTTCCCTGTGTTTCAATATTCTACATTTTCAGGAAACTTATTCTTTTATTCCCGATAACTGTATTTTCTCTAAAGCAGGATCTCTTAACTTTGAGCCGATTTATTTTTCAATTCCATAAATTTATGAATGTATTGTTTTCTATCGTTATTTTATATTGTGATATAGTAAGCGCCGACATTACTAAAAAATTTTTTTAAATTCCTTTTACTTTATGTGCGCGAACTTTATATCGTTTAATTCAATCATCTAAAGTTTACATAATTAGCTAAAAAAACAAACTTGTATAGTAAATAAAAATATATGAAATATAATATCAGCATAGGTGGCATGTGATTTTATAATAATAACGTAATTTCAGCAAACAAGAAATTGGAAATATTAAATAAATTTTAAACATAGTTTACATAATTTTTTTCTATTTACTTATTAAGTGATGAAAAGGAAAATATAAAGTAACAGCAGAGTTAATTTGAAAATTTCAGACTAGAGTTTTTAGCGAGCTTTTAAATTAAGATAGTCGTTCTCAATTCTGAGACTTCAAGTTGTCAAGTTCAGAAATTGTTCTTGAAGCAAAAAGAACGCGGGGCATTAAAAGCGGTGCTGAGTTGAAATGCATTCGCTGCGCTTGCCCGAAGCCATCCCTGATCTCTTTTCAAATATTCTAGATTTTTTTGTAGTAGTGTCGTTTTTAGCGATGGCGTGTGTGCCTGTGTGCAGTGCGCACTTTCTTACGTGTGCATTCTGTGCAGAAAGCAAGATGGTCGAGGTGTACTTTTCTGGGCAACAACTACGATAGTATCATATTTCACTTCACTACCATGAACCACAATTTTTTGCAACATAACTAAATCTCGACAATCTCCTCTATAACCACGTGTCGAGCGGGAAAGCGAGTCTATCTTGCTCCATCAATGTTTGGTGTTCAAAAAATAAAAATTACTCCACTAGGAAGAGATGCAATCATGTTAACCGGATTAAAAATTACGTTAGAAAGATAATTGCATAAAAAGATACACAACACAATTATTTAGCGTAACATGATGTTTTATTAATCTCACAAGTACTGTAACACCAAACATCGTTTTAAATATCTCTCCTGATAAAAAACATTAAGGTAACTTTCGTTTCCTCAGTTTCTATTAATGTCTCTCGAAATTCGGTACAAGATAATCGAAATAATGCTGTACAAAGTTTTTGGTATTTCTCGCTGTTACTTATGTGGATCTATTGACATGCGTTTTACAAACATTCACACAATTATCATAATACAATCACGACTGCCATGAAGCATTTTCGTCAGTGAGAAAATCATTTTTCGTAACTAGCCAAAAAATACATTTATTCATGTAGTGGAGATAGATAACGTGTTACGTCACCATTAAACAAATACTTACCATTTTATTGATCTTATTATAACTTTTAATTATGTGTATATAAATAAAATATAATAAATATTATATTCTGTTCTATTTCTCCGTTTTTTACGCAACTCTATTTACAAAAAAAACATTGTAAGCTTTAATGCACAAGCATATATGATTCTGATATTCCATTTATACACAGCACTATTTGTCATTAATTATTAAGCAAACTTGCGATTTATTTATGGTAAATGAATAATTTTGTGGACTGAATTGGCAATGGAGAAATGGAAGATTAATAATATAACGCTCGGCTGTGATATTCCAGACAGTTTATCATTATTAACCTTTCAGAAAAAATAATCATGAGTTTGTAATATAATTTAAGAAAACGCAAGTTTTTATTTGCATACGTTATGTAATTATCGTAAACAATGCTGGTATAAATTGTTGAAATTAGCATATCGCGGTTGCTCCCGTAACCTCGCAATATCGTTAACTCAAGCCAAAATATTATACCGAATATATGCGTGTAGCTAATTATATCATGTGTGATATTGTAGCTAGTGTACTGTTTCACCCGTGCAAAATTCTTCCTAGTGAAGCGTACCATGTTCTATCGCTCGGTCTCTCGAATCATGTATCAAGTATCAAGTTTACGAGGTTTCCTAAGATCACCGACAATATGTATGTACATATATACTATGCGCACTCTTCTGCCGACACATGCCTTCGATATCCTTTTGATGTCGAATCGAGTTTCCACGTGCAACATTTACAAGCCAATACCGGCACCGACGAAATTGCTTTTGGACGTAACAGGGGCAAGATGCAAAAATATGTAAAAAGCGAAACACTCCGGTGTTAGCCAACAAACATCACACAAACAAGTACGGCGCACACTTGCACGCGTGTACAGATGGGTTAGATAAAGTAATGGTTACCTGGAACTGTTGCATCGGGTAGGCCATCATTTGTGCCGGTGGCGGTGGTGGCGGGGGTGCGGCCTGCACCCCTGGGGGTGCCGTGACCGTCGTGGCGTGGTGTGGTGGTAACTGTGGTCCCCCAGGTAATCCCTGACCCCATCCTGCCGCTGTGCCAGCAGCATGGACAGCACCCATTCCCATTCTACGTTTGTAAAAAAACACATAATTGTCAAATCGTATAATTTTGCAAGGCAGTATCCTACATAGGATTCGTGTTTCTGTTTGGTATAATATTAACGTTTCCCGTGTCACAAATATCTATTGTTAATATTTTTTGTCGGAATTAATTAACGAATTAACATATGTTTGAAAACTAGTATTATATTTTGTGTTTTCGGTTATGAGATAATTTTATTAAAAAAAATAATATACAAATTGATAAATTTCTAAAGTTAATCCATGATAAATTCGTGATACATTTATCAATATAAATCAGCATATTCTTGTATGATATAACTACAAATAATTTTATGTTCTTAATGTAAAGTTAAAATATGCAGCTTGAAGTTATTTCGATTACAAATTTCCGAATTGTTTTATGATTTATCGGTGTAGCAAAAAGATGGAGGGTATATTCATGTAACATGTAAATTTCCGGTTATTAAAACTCAGTTCTCGGGGAAGAAGAGAAACTTATCTCGCGTGAAAAGCTTACCCCATATATTGCGCCTGTTGATATCCAGCGAATTGTCCGTATGTGTATCCCTGCATGCCTTGAAGAAAGCCACCTTGCATTTGTGTCGCTGTCGTAGGATAAGATTGGGGCGGATACCAGTATCCTAGTTGTCCAGCACCGCCGACGCCACCGACGCCTCCGACACCCGCGACGCCCGCCGCCGCCGCGGCGGCAGCTGCCGCCGCCGCGTAGTATGGGTACGTCGCCGACGATAACGCCTGAAAGAGCACAAAGATCAATGAAATAGAAAAGAGCAAGAACATTGTCTGGATTTTATACTTAACGATGTCGATAGGGTCAGAAATGGTAATTTCGTTCCGTGTCGAAGATTTGTGTGGTCGTTCACTTGAAATGGGCGACGCGAGAATTTCAACGCGATCATTTCATCGCCGTCACGTAAATTATTTTTTATTATTTCGCTGTTCCTCGCGTGAACTCATTTATTCTTTTATGGCGCACAATGTGAAGTCCGATCAAATTATTCTACCGAATTATTACGAGGTAATATATATTTTGTAAAATATACAGCTTGTTCTTTGTGCGCGTGCAATTAATTTTTGTGATAACAGAAAAGTATATTTCTTTTTTGTTTTTACAATAATTTACTTGCCCCGAACATCTAATGGATAATATTTAAATAATATACTTTCTTCCGAAGCTCGTGATATCAAACGGTGAAACAGTATCAAGAGAACGATGTAATCATTGTCGGGTGGGATATTTGAGCTATCGTGATTTTTGTGATAGTTTCGCTTGCAGAAGGTTTATAAAAATAATGCGCAACTATTATACTCTTGATTAAAGCGATACGATGAACCGGGATATCGCGCAAACTAGTTCGATTCCGTTGAATACGAGAACAGGGTATGGCAGGATACGTACTAACGTGATATCTCAGCTCCCCTGGGAGAAGCGCGTTATGGGAATAGAGATCAATTAGAGCGATGTCACGGGCCGAGTAGCAGTGGATGGATGCACGGAAGTACTATCGGGGAGTGCGAGAGGGTTTGGGAAGTACTTCGGGTACCATTCCCAGATCGGGCGTACCTAGCCATCCTAACGGAGCTAATTGCTAAGAGACCCCGGCCCGACACACTTCGAAGAGAGGCACCTGAATAGACCGGAATCTTGCCCGATTCCCTGTCCTCTCTCTCTCTCTCTCTC
>NW_011967234.1:519780-751743 GCF_000949405.1 Vollenhovia emeryi | reverse complement strand
CTCTCTCTCTCTCTCTCTCTCTCTCTCTCTCTCTCTCTCTCTCTCTCTCTCTCTCTCTCTCTCTCTCTCTCTCTGTTTCCGCCTTTACTCTTTCGCCGGACCTTCATGCCATATACCGAGATATACAGAGACACTTTAGCCGCGCGAAATCGGAAGGAACCGGTCGTGATCTGATAACTACTCTCCTCTTTGAACGCTCGTGCTTCTTTGAGACGAGGGTATTCATTATTCAGTTTCAGTGACACATAAAACAACAACACAAGCTTGAGTTTTATATTTATATCGAGGTATCTGTCGCTCTGCATTCATCGCTTTGACACGTGCAAACATTGAAGATTAGATTTGGTATTAATGTCAACACGTACTCTATTCTCTTTCAAACAATTCTAACTTTCTGTAATATAGCCATTCTTGTGATTCATATTCACTGGCGTATGCGAGGCCACTGTTTTTATTTTTCATACACCGCATCTAAAAGAAAATCGGCGACAATGTTTATTCACGAAATAAAGTGGAAAAATTCTCTGGTCTGATACGAGCAGCGATGTAAATGTTGGAGAACACGGAGGGTGGAATTTCACGTCGAAACTCTGTCCTTCTGGTAGAAAATGGATAAAAGGAAAAGATAGAGAGCGTTTACCTGTCCAGTTTGTTGAGCATTATTAGGATCTCCACTCTCCTTGCCCCAACTGCACTTTACTGTTTGGCCGTTGATGTCTGTGTTGTGTACCGCTACGATGGCGTGCGTGGCCGACTCCTTGGTAGAAAACCTGAAATCGAAAGAGAAGGGAATTCAAGTCTTTTGTTAAGACGCGTCCTTCGACGTCAATGTTGGTGCGACGCGATGGTGTGTGCAAGCGGAAAAATCCCCGAAGCAATACGGTACTTTTGCCACAAGTTAAACCGGACCTTATTATAGCAGCTTAACGAAATGGTCTCTGCGACTAATGCAGTTTAATTTATGCGAGTTTATCGCGCACATGAATGAGCACGGTAATTGTGAATCTCGACGAATCTAGATTACTCCAGATAGGTATTCAATGTTAAATTCTACGCGGCTGTTTACGCCGGATTAATTTCCAGTTTGCTCGAGTATTATTTTGGATGAACAAATGTGTATTGTTGCAATCACAAGACGTGATATACAAAGTTTATACTTCAATATAATGTCCATCCAGCATATTTCAGAAAATAGAAATGTGAGAAAGAGAATAAAATGCTCCAAGTATGTTGAATTTACTTGATAGTGTTTACATCGTGTTTTTCGTTGCTGCAAAATATACATATATCTGTCATTTCTGTTACATAAAAATTCAAGTACATGAATACTAATTCTGAGCTGATGCTCTTTAATTATTCCGAGTATGGGATCCATCGTGTTTCGATAAATTTCATCAGCTTAGTTTCGCAGGGCGAGAGGACTAGAGTTTTCGAGAATCTGATTAGAGCGCAATGAATTCAACGGCAGGGTGGCAGGGAATTATTGAATTTATCGAGGATTAGGTCACTTTTAACGTTCGCGTTCGAGATTGCACAATGGCGACTTCGTCCATGAGTTTGCCCCTTCCCATCTATCGAGCTTCCATCCACGATCGTTGAGTAGGACGAACGATGGTCATCGTCAGCAACCCTCCCTCCCCCCCCCCCACCCCCTCTCTAAGACCGTACCTCAAGCGATAACCAGCGGCAGATAAGATTCTTTCTTTCACCCGAGAAGAAAAGACCTCCTTCCCTTATCCACCCACCCGTCTTGCTTTCTCGCTGTACCTTAAGTCCATACGTCATCCCGAGATATTCGTTTCCGGGTTCCACGCTATGGAAGAACAGAGGGAGGAAGAGCAATTAGACGGCAGATATCTGAACGACGGACATTGTCCAGGGGTGGCAGAACTGTGGCAGACATACGAAACGGCCATCGTATCGGAGAAGGATGGACATATCGAGCAGCGAACACGAGGGAGAGGGGTAGAGAGAGAGAGAGAGATACGTAAGAGAAGGTTTTTTTGCGTCTTTCTTCCGTCCCCGTTTCCTTCTAGGCTTTTGCTTCATCCTCTTTCTCTTATCGCTCGTTCTAGAGCAACCCTCCTACTCTCTCGGCAGTCTTTTCTGAGGTAGGTCACGGATTTCTCGTCGTTGTTAAGGTAGAGCGCTGAATTCGCTTTTGACAGATATAAATGTTTAACTGATTTCCCGTTACGTTTCTTTTTTACGGCTTGAAAATATCGACGTAGACACGATCATCTGCGTAGGGCAATGTTTAATTTTTAATCGTGGCAATTAATCTCTATTTCTATGAAATTATTCACAAAACATGACTTTCATTAAAGAATTTAACAATTCTTTATTAATGTTTTTGAAACATACATAAAGTTGATTTCGTCGGTATGGGAAGTTGAACCGAAATATATGATCTGTGCGAATGTAATGGGTAGATTAATGAAATGGCCACGATTCGAGCTTGATGAGTCCGACATGCTGCCATTGACCCGACATGTTCTCGCGTTTCGTGCCATAAATCACGAGCGACGGTGGATATTGATGCACCATTCATGCGATTTCCTAATATTTCGTAAAATCTCATTTGATGACTCGCATTACGCTGGTACCAATCATCGCGCATGATTTTGAGCACAATTTCCTCAAGTTTTGCTATCGCCGTTGTATTATACGCTTAAAATCCAAAATCCAATCACTTTATGCAAATGCATCCTTTGTGTACGTACGATGGTTCTACCTGGTTGGCCTTAGGCCAGATTGTTCGATTTTGTGATAAATTTATCCGGACAGTCGGTGTAAGCATATCATTAGTCATAATATGTGTACGGCAATCTAGCGTAATGGCTTGAGAGTGATTGGCTAAATAATAGGTAATAAGAATGATATAACTTTTCATGACGATCGATTAGTTTACTTTATATAAAACATATGCTCTGTTAAAATATACATTTATTTCTAAATAAAAATAACTTTAAATCAATTTGTCTGAGATACAAGTAATTATATACTTTTGTTCGATATTCTGGAAAATTTCATTGCATTTCACACGGGTGAATTGAATACTTGAGTAAGAAACAAGAATAGTAAAAGATTTACACTAGTTATATTATTATAACATACCGTCAAAGAATACGTAAATTAAAGTTTGGCTTAATTTACAATAACGTATGGTAATAGTAAGTTTTTGTCCTAGATTCCTCTTTTTTATAAGGCAGTAAAAAGCTTCGGTAATTAACGAACTTTGATTATATAATCAGTGAAATGGTTTCAAGGGTTTCATACTAAAGTTCCGTTTAATTCCGTTTAATTCTTCACGAGAATTGGCCTTAAGTGTTCTTTGTGGAGTCTGGTGATCGATAAATCATTTTGTAATTTAAACGGCGATAGAGTAAAATGACTTTTAATTACGACCATTCATTAAGATATGGAGAAATAATTCGTGAATCTTACGTTAATCTGTTTAAAAAAAAATTATGGCAGAGATGACTAAAATTATACATATTTTTTTATACAAAAATAGGTGAATATCTGAAGTTATTTCAAACACGTTTTTTTTCAGAAACTATTTGTTTGAAGCAACGTAGTTTATTAGATAAGTGGAGAATCTGTGCTCACATTTCTATTTTGAGATTAGAACAGTATCTAAAAAAGATTGGTTTTACGTTCACAAGAATAAATGCAGTCAGTCGATTTTAAATGCACTATTTTCGTAAACATAAAATTATATAGACCACGCAAAAGGTTAATGCATTGATGAATACGATCTACGAATATCGTGCTAACTTTGTAATGAAAAAAGGCATAACTAGAGCAGTTATTATTTTCCATGACACCGTTATGAAAGCTATGTAGCGAAATAATTTATATATCAATGCATATGGTGGCAATGTATATAATTCTACAGTCAATTTTACTATAAAGTTAAAAATATTTATATCGGTTTTTTAGTTTTTGCAACAAATTACAACAAAAAATGAATAACCATATATCCATGCGCACATATATTAATTGTTACTTTCGTGCCGAGTCGCTCCCTAAATTCAAATTATTCGGTAGAAATCAAACAACGTTCGTTGTTGAGGAGACGTTATTGTGTAACGGACTCCATGAAGATTCGGAGTTTAGTTTTTGAGCTAAACGAACGTGTTTGCACTTTAGCTGCGCTGTATTTTTTCTTGAATAAATCTAATCTTTTCCACGAGCCGACTCTGATTATTTTTGCGAGTATACGCGAGTATGCAACATGCAAGTCAGCCACAGGCGTGACATTATACACATATATGTGTATATACATATACGCATGAACTGATTTTACAAAAGTATGTCATATAAGTATAAATATTCCAATTTAATAAGCGTCGTAATGAAATTTAAGTTTAATAAACGTATTGTAATTTAATGAGAGTAAATTTTATTTGGCAAATGGTTTCTGAATTTTTTTTCTAAATGCAATTTTCTAATAAATGCTGATTTAATTCAGCACCGATGAGCAAGTTTGAAAATATTTAAACATCGTGAATACCTTTTAATATAATCATTATAAAATGTACATATTTACCTGATAAAAGCATAGCCTTTGTCCTTAAACACTCGAATTTCTTGGATGGATCCGAAGGGCGAGAAAGTTTTCTGCATGAGTTCTTCTGTTAAACCGTTGGTTAAACCGCCGCAGTATACCGTGCAGTTGGTCGGACTACTTTGATTGTAAACTTCATCGAACGTCAACGGCTTCGCATTCGCTGTGAGACAAAAAAATGATACACTTTAATCTTCATTTACTTGTATAACCTGTTGAGAGGTCTAAGAAAAACTGGTTCAAGCGTTAATAATCGTAGCTACGACACCCGAATACCAATTGTTACGTGTCTTTCTTGACTCAGAACATAAACTTATAACGTAATATGGTGATAAATATTTATAAATTTGCACGGAATCCTCACATATTGCAATTTAATGTGGAAGAATATGAAATAGATTAAAAACAGTTTATTGCGAGAGCTCAATTATGGCTTGAGCTAACGAGTTTTGTGCTGTGAATTTTTAGATTATATTTACTACAAGTTGCTGATGTTGATTTTGTTTACACCAAGAGATTAATTACTCTTAGCAAATATAAAATTCAAAATTGTGTAGAGAAGTTTAATAAGTTTACTTTAGATTCATGTATAACGCCCACTATATTACAAGCTGTTTTAATCGACGTCAACGTACCAATTTTCCTCAATTGCGCTTAATTCGAAACTCTATCAATTACAAAATTCTGAAAATGGGATGCTGCTTTCGTAGACGTTATTACGTGTCAAATATTAGTAACAATGTTGTAAAATTGCGACAACAAAATTATTTCTTGATCAGGGAAACGTTTCGGAAAATATTAGCTGTTGCGCCCCATCGCAGCGTTTATTTTGTTATCAATCAATGCGGCACAGTCATGTTGCTGAACGCATAACTCCTACTCGTATGCAGTCGTGATTGGCACACAAAGAATTAGCAGCGTTGAAGCGGAGAGTTACGCGGATATTCATCAAAAAACGATCAGCGCACGGTGTAATGATTATTCCGTTTGCGACATCCAACGGCGATCGGATACGATCCCGATAGTAATATAAGAAACAACACGCACGTGGGGCCTTGGGAAAGCCATTATTGAAAGTATCTACTTCCCCCAACGCGATAGATCTCTCATGTATCCTTTACCTCTTCTCTCGCCCCCTTTCCTCCCGCTTACCCCCGCGGCATTACTTTTACTGATACTGCGAAAGAGGTCAACTGGGTTTCACGGTGTGGTCGGAGCGGGACGCGCAGAGCTGCTCGAGATATCGAACGCCAATGCCAAAGAGGTTGAATCCCGTCAGCTAAGTTTACGATCGTACGGGGGCTTAGCCTATACGGTAGAAGCCAGGCTACGGGTGTAAACGCGACCGGTAAACCACGGCCTGTAATTGCCTCGTTCGGGGATGGAAGGTTCTCAGAACGGCAGAACGTCCCGTTAAGAACTTACCGAGGGACGTTCTCTTCTTTTCTCAAAGCTCGGCATTATCTCTTTATTGCCTGGTGAACGTTATTCTCAGTATTCCCGGAATGTCGGCGCAGCTTGCCCGCCTCCGTCGCCGCCACTGCCTATGGTCGGCTTTAAAAAATTTTGTTTGTTCTAGAATGCTTATTTCGCAAAAAGAGAGATTGAAATATCTGCACTCCTGGCGCTTGCGAAGTCGTCAACTTTTTACGGTTCTACTTTCTTTGATCGCCGGTCGTTTTGCAACTTAATAGCTGCGAATTATTATACGACAAAACGTAACGAATAAATGCTTTATCGCGACACGCGTAGTTGATTAACGCGATATCATTCTACAGTCATGTGATTGCAAAATTTATTCATTCGTAAAGAAGATATTTTCAAAGTAAACATTTCCCTAAGCTTTTCTGATATAATTCATAACATAATTGTCAAATATAATAAACCCTCTGATATGTCCTTTTACGAACAAGAAATTGGACAGCTCAATTTATGCAAAAATCATTATTTGTGTCACTCCATAATTGTAACACAACATACGAGAAATGTGTGTACTGATATCGTCGCACTTCCACGTTTATGCTGTACACATACATAGATTGTGTACTGTCTTTGTATTTTCATTATTAGTGTTCATAATAATTGAGTTGAGAATTAGACACATGATTATGAGTGTGTATGTGTGTAATTATTTGACAAAATCTTTAAATTAGCAAGCATTTTACGTCAAGATGCAGATAAATCATATCGTCATACAAAAAAGATATGTCTATCTGTGTGTCTAACTGCAGCAATTTTATAATCCTACTCAGAGCATGCAAACATTTTTGTTACAATGTTATGACCAAACGATTTTGTCTATTATAGGACATTCGGTTCCTTAGAAAGTACTAATTCGTCATGTTTGATCTGCTTAGTGTCAGATTTCTAAAAATACAATTTTAACTCGGATAAAGAAGTGAACTGAAATGCGCGAATAAATAATTCCGATAAAACCTCAGAACAAACGCTATTTTGGAACATTTATAATAATCGTTTTATAAACAATTTATTCCGGCACAGGATGCTTATAACGAATATATGACACCGTATTTTAAGATGATGCTCGATCTATATCTCATATCCTCCTTTTAGAACTGTAATAAATTGCCTTCAGCAGAATATTAATTTTATATTGGATTTTAAGCGACACGAGAAGCTGTCACTGCTTTTCTGTCAATACTTGTCCGCGCTATGGACGTAGTTTTCGAGATTTAAGAGAGAGAACGAGAAGAGAAATCGAGATTCAAGATATCGGGGATCGATTGGAAGAATTGCTCCCGACGTTTTGAAGCGGTTATATCGAGAATATCTGGTTGAAAAATTGAAGAGCTATTGTAGATCTATGGCGATGGTTTTCGTATGGAGTGGATTCCATGAAAGAGAAAAAAAGATTTCAAAGAAAGATTGCGAAGATGAAGTCGATTCGGACGTGGAATGATACTGGGTGAAAGAATAACTATACGATCGTATTTTTATCGAAATTTATCACAGTGAGCTTTTGATTGATTCTAATATTACATGTAATATGTAACATGTAATACATGTAATATATTCAAATGAGAATTAGAATGAACAGTATCATCTGTAATGCATAAAATCATTATACGTGATTTTGGATTTACATCAGTTAGGCATATGTAGCTGACGTCAGTTATTTTGTCAATGCCATTTAATCAGTTACGTTTTAAATTAATTCCCTTTAAGTCAATGTGAATTTTTTAAAGAAATTTTTCACATATTCATACTCTCTAAAGTTTTGGAGTGAAAATAGAACCATAGAGTGAACTATTCGCTCTAGTAGAGTAAATATTTGCTCCAATAGAGCGAATATTTGACTCCATGGTTCTAGAGTTTCACTTCAAAAACTTTAGAGAGTATGTATTAATGATAAATTTCGTATATTAGCTAACATATAAAATCAAGAAATGCAAGTATAAGAACGAAACAAGATTGTGGTTTACAAAATTTCTTTACCAAAATTTAATTGACGGATGTTTTATCCCACTTCATGCAATGAATAATAAAATTGCGTTATACATACAAAAATTCCAGGGTAGAATTGTAAGAAACAGAAACGTGAAAAAATTCTTATAATTCTTAAGTACACTCCACGCTACAAAAAGAGCTGCACCTAATTTTCAGTTAAAATATCTATAAAATATCTATGACGAGTGAAAAAAATTTTAAAAATGCAATGTACAATCTACTATACTATTTGTTAGTATATTGTAATATTAATACCTAAAAAATTTGGATTTTCAATGAAAGTGTATAAGGGAAAAAGTAAGTTGTTCAAGAATTAATACAAGTTTCTTATTGTATCTTGAAAATATAAAATTAACCACGTATTTCACATTAAAACTGACGCTCCTAGCTGTTTAATACTGGAGAAATAAAAGTATTTGAGGTAAATCAATATTTTATTGAGCCACCTTTTGCCTTAACGACGTCTCGATATCGGTTTGTCGTTATTGTATTACATTTTTCATCATTCTGTGTACACCAAAGTTTATAGACAGCAGACTAACAAAATACCTTATATTTTTTAATTTTGCATTTATTATTATAGATATTCCAACAAAAATTTCGCGGCTTTTTGTTGCAGAGTATATACAGTCCTCGGGTATAGTGACTTGTTTTCGGACGCTGGCTTTATTTCCCCTCTATGAATTCTTAGTACTTTAATCGAAATATTCCTCTCTCTCTCTCTCTCTCTCTCTCTCTCTCTCTCTCTCTCTCTCTCTCTCTCTCCCCCCCCCTTCTCTCTCTCCTTGAGATTGGGCTATACCGATTCAAACTGATTTGATTCCACTGAGTGTGCGATATTCCAATTTAACCCCTCAGGCATGACTTTCTCGACGTTTCCATTTTAAGTGGTCGAGTCATGCGTCGTATACGCTAAGGTCTTAATACGTACCCAGCCCTAACATGATTGCACGAGTGGCACACGATCTTGAAAACGTTATTTACCGACGTATTATAGTCGCAGTCACACACCGTCGATATGTTTAAAGTTCGACATTTTCGCCCTTGCAGAAATTACATGTCAGTTTACGCGCAGCAATAAAAGTAACAGCTTTCGAGTATTGAGCACGCAAGCGTATAGTAACAACGATATTGCATTATTTAAAAGACATTATTTAAAAAATTCTGCAGGAATTTCTTTTGAACTTCCACCGACTGACAATCCGTATTATAATATTGCGGGTCAAACAAGAATTTGGCTGACAAAAAAATATCCAAATTCGCTGGTTCTGTCAGGTCACTTTCGCTCTTCGTAAATGGTCTGTGATTTATGATCCTTTGGACGTGCCTGGTCGAAGATCCGCCATTACGGAAACAGCCTGTAGTTCTAGATTCAGCTCATTAGGCAGCTGATTACGTGGACGTGCCTAAATCGAAGTTCTATACGTCAGGTCAATGGCGGCCCCGGCGTATTCCCGTGAAACTTTATTCTTATCTAGCGGGAACCACTTGGCGATCGAATAACTGGATTTATCGCGCGAATCTAGTAACTTTTTACTTCACTGAATTTCCGATAACTCGCCGCTCCCGAGAGCCGGGAGATGAAAGATCAACAAGAAATTCGGGGGTAAACTCGAAATTTTCTACCGACCGCGTTGGAGTCCGGACGCGCTAGTTCCGACCTTAAGTAAAAAAAAAAAAGAAAGAAAGAAAAGGGTGCAGAACACTGAAGTGTGAGAAGGAAAAAAAGGAAGGACGATGGCTTTAGACCTCCGCAATATCTCCTTGCTCCTTCCTTCTCCCGAAAGGGAAGTTTCCACTTTTCTCCGTTTTATGGCGGATGGAATCTCCAGTGGTCGACGATAGAACTCGAATGTACGTATCTCGTGCCCCCTTAAATAACGCGGATACTTGAAGTTTCGTTGGCACTGGTCACCCTAGCAGCGCGCCAATATTCGTCCCGACTAAATTCATGGTAGCGGGTACTAAGTGGACACTGGCTGTCCCCGTGGCTATTCTCCTTTTTCTTATTCTCGGACATCCGTGGATATTTGAATAATCAATGCTCGAACTGACGCTGTATTTGTAACTTTCTAGTGGTTTATGTAAATCAGGGCGAACTGAGAGCGGAATGGATGGTTTCTTGGTCCCTGTCGCACAAATACTTTGCCCGGTTCCTATTTGGATTATTGTTGCATTATCTGCAACCTCACAAAAGTGAATTCGTGTTTAAGCCATTGTTCGTGTTAAGTTCGTGCCTGGATATATTATCTAACGATATTAGATTCTTAAAAAGAATAATGCAAAAATTGCAGCAGTAAAGTACATAGCTTCATGAGATATACGTGAATTTAATTTAACAGTAAATTTTTTTAAGTATTTATCACTCATTTTTTAAATAATCTGCCTGAGTTATATTGTTAAATTATGTCTGCGTGTTTACTGAACTATACATATATATATATAATTTAAAATTAATAAATAGATCTTGCTAGAACCTTTTCCCAACAAGTAGTAACATTAGCGGAGAACATGATGGGGAAAATATTAAATGAGAAACTGTGCACGTATATAGAGGTGCACACGAACTAAGAAAAATTGCATGTAGTATAAGAAAGTAATGAAATGCGAAATATGCGAAGATGAATGGGATATTATGGATAAAATTTGATGGAGAAACGTTGTGCATACAATCACCGACTCCATTTCTGTTATAAGAAATCTGAGCACTGATTCACTCGGATGATAATAACCAAATTACATAAAAATATCGATAAGAGTGAAAAATTAAATAATGAGAAATATGAAAAATAGAGCGAAAAGAGTGAAGGAGAAGATTCGATTTTCTTTTACCTTGCTCACTGTACAATTCCCCTCTCATTCTCTTCTTGCCGTACCTCTCTCTCTCTTTCTTTCTCTCTCTCTCTCTTTGTCGTATTCCTTTAATTCTCTTCTCATTCAATTTAGAATATTCAAGTCCGATAAGACTTTCCAAACAAGGGGAAGTATACGAGCATGCATATTAAAGCCAATGTATACAAATTGTATTGTAAAACGTTACGACATAAAAAAATACTTTTAACAATATCAGAACGACGTTACTACATACGCATATACGTGCATATGTCCCGAGGTGCGCATCTCTCTCGGTATACATGTATGTACGTACATAAAAGACCATCATACAAGTCTACCAATTTAGTTGAATATCACTAGTTATACTATAAACAGCAGTTCACTCGCTCGTAATTTTCAAACAGATAACAAAAGACATAGTTGACGAAACACGAATAGAAACACTTATTCAGAAATAAAAATTATGAAATGTATTTGGATGTACGCGTGTTATTTATAATGCTACGTTTGTTATTGTTGTTCATTCTAAGCGTTTATTAATGTGACGATGTGTTAAAAAAAAGTGGACGAAAGAGAGAACGGCTGTGTATATACGAAGAAAAATTGGAGCGATAAAATATTACTTTAAATCAACGCGTATTAGTGTCGAAATGACAGCTGCTTTATATTCCCCCGGTTGATCTATCGTAATATTTTACAGCTGCAGTGATATATAGCAGTGCTGATATTTTTCTCCACGCAACAATGTATACAAGTATGAAGAGTGAAAGTGGAAAGATAAGAGAATGATTAATAATTATAATAGTAATAAATACAACATAGATAAGTAATATAATAATAATGTTAAAGGTATTTGAAAGGTTGCAAAGTATAATTATTTAAAAAGAGGTAAGAAGTAAGAAAAAAGTATGAAACATATTTTAAGGGTAAATTAGATAACGTTCGTAGCTAACTTGCTTTGATTGTAGTACACTTACACACTTGTCTATGTTCACACCACCTCTCTCTTTCTCTCTTTTCTTTGCTACTGGCCTTAACTCCTGACGTATCATCTTCCTGCAAAATATCCGTGTTAAAACGACACGTGCAAAAAAAATAACGCAGCGACGATTCGTATGGAATATATTCCTATAGAATTTCGATTATGGGTGTCATGATAATTATCTGTGATATTTGCAGTAAATAGTCTTGCACGCAATAATTTTTAATTGAGTATTTATGGACAGTGTTCCGATAACAGGTACATTTTTCTTTTCATGTAATGCGTATTATATCGAAAGAACTTCTAAGCTCTCCATGTTTAATTAAATCTTTCAAACAAACGTTTTGTTGCAATGGGGCTGTTAGAAAAAATATTGAGAGATTTAGTGGAGGTCTTGTTCAATGATAAATGAGCCAAACCGGGTTGACGTTAGATTTGTACGTCGAAGAACTCGATACAGGTATTAGTCAAGCGTAAATTCGCGATACAATAAGGTACATGAAGAATGGCGGAGCAAATGCTTTCGATCATGAGGGCTTTGTACAAATGTGCTACATTAAATGAAGTCTACGTTTGAATGGATTTTCCCCCTTTCTTCTTATCCCACTCGCTTACCATTGTGAGGATAGTTTGTACATCCTTATGCCGCTACGGCACTAACGACAATTTAATGGATCTCCTCATAATGACAAAAACTGGGTATTTCCTGACCAGTTTCTCCTATCTCTCAAGATTACGCTATAAACTGTACGATGCGTCTTTTTATGGATAGTATAACCGTATATCGACGCACGATGAGATTGCGTGTAAGTTATAACTTTTACTATCTACTTAAATGTATAGCCTTATAATGATATTACTTTCAATTAAGTTTTAATTAACTTTAGCTCTAATTAAAGCTAATTAAATTGATTTTTGAGTTTACGTGCTCATATAATACAAGTATTTTGTATACTCTAATGTTGTCACTCATTTTAAAAATTACATTACGTTTATAATTTATCATTAATGATGGGAATTGGTGAATCAATTAAAATCTGTCTTTATAAACAATTGTATAATAGATATATGAAATATTTAGAAATACAATTATAGAATTAAACGCTATTATGTTTACTTCAAGCTACATACCATAAGTTATATATAAGAATTGCATAAAAACCATATAAGGAAAAAAATGAAGAGGTAAAAAAATTATAAAGATCATGCAATCAAAACTAGTATCATGTCCTTCGTGTTCGGAAATAAGAATATTGAATAGATTCGTACAAATCAAAGTTTTATACGAAGACGCATAATACAAATACATTTGTTGCAAGCGCATATACCATGTTAAAGTCTATATCTTCAAGTACACTCTCTAACAGTAAACACAGATGCGTGTTCTCTGCAGGGACATTATCAGGACTAATAAACCTGCGAGCTAAACCACGGCTGCCATACTTTGCCAAGAAAGCTGAGTAACCGTGGCCGTTAAAGTTTCCGTATAATCTTGGGATAGGCGGTTTCGTTCCGAGGAAAAGCTTTACTTAGAACCCCATGCTCACGCTGAAGTTTGAGCAGCATCCAAATCTATGCAAAAGGATTACTTGTATTTATTATATACATGGATGGGTTACTGTTTATGCCTCTATCACAGTTATTGTACACATAATCGTATCAATATTCTTCTTGGTTAAATATACATTTTTATTTGTATTGTTAAGCTCAAATTATATAATTAATAAAAGTTATTCGAGCTTTACTTTTTTGTTTCACTCTGTATTAGATTTTGTCTTAAATTTATTTATGTGCAATTTATGAACTGTTAAATGGAAAATTTTTTTCATTAAAATAACTTTAACTTAAATAAAAGATTAGAATGTCTTTAGCAACAAAATACGGATTTCTAATCGAGATGTTTTCGTCGTATTCAATCACTGTGATATTCGGCGCTCGAGTTAGTTTCTAGAATCGAGTCTAGCTGGGGTGCTTCGTGCTTCCCTCCTCTGATTCGTTCTCTCGTTCTCTCCGAGTCGGGCCAAGTCAAGATTTGTAGTCGCCGCATAAATTCGAGCTTTCTCCCTTCTCAGACTTGTCCTAATAGATTGGCGGCCCCGATAAAGACGTCCAATACGTACGTGTATATTTAGACAGTCTTGGTTTTCGCATAATTGGTATTGCACGCTTCATTCAAATCAATTCTTAATGATCGTTTTATTGTTAAACACTTCTAGAAGTCTGTTGATACGCGTGTAAATCGCGGCTTATAATATCCGGAATCGTGCAATTAGAAGTGTGGAATGTATATAGCCTTGATATAATACATAGGTAGACCGCCGCTGTACGTAGCTACGATGTGTGGTATTGAAGATGAAAGCGGTTTTGCGTCTTTCATCCGAGATAACGCTTGTAATTAATATGCGGAAATCTGACAGGTCAACAATTTCATTAGATTTTCTTTAGGACACTTACGTATTTGAATACGGACACGAATAAGAGATACGGAATTCGATACCTTTTCATTATACTTTTTTTTGTGAATTTCCTACTTGACCAATCAGTCGTGAATCATCCTATTAGGTGAACCGTCTCGATAATCTGCCACGTGGGTTTTTTGCGAGGATCGAGGACCGAAAGTATAAGCGGTGCTAGAGAGGAACACAATCGAAGATAAGCAGACGCATAGGTGAGCTGTTTTAGATTAAGCTGGGTGTTAGAAGAGAAAGAGAGAAAAAAGAGAGCGAGAAAAAGATACGGGGGGGAGGGAGACGAGGATAGAGACAGAACGAGATCCGGAGCGAGAGAGAAACTGATCCAAACGTTTAAAGAGCCACGGGGGTGTTCAACAGCGTTCCGCACTCGACGACGAAATGGTCTCCCACCTCGCCGAAACGGGAAAACCAATCCTCTCTCTGCACCTTCGTTCGCCTTTCGCCCATGTGCCTATATTACCTTCGATCCGCATCTCTGCAAGCCCTCGCCACCCTCCGCAGGCGGCACCCACCGCCGCTGCCTCCGTTACCACCGATCCTCCGCCAGCCAACTCCTCGCCCCGCGCACCTCCATTCGTCCTCGATCCTCTAAACTCGACGTGTTCGGCACCTCCTCCGTTCCCGAACCTGATCCCGCCAAACTGTGCAGTATGTTCGCAGCAGGCGGCAGCCCTCAGGAATTTCATTTCGTGTGCGAGGCTAATTATACGCCGGGCTTTTACATACGAGGCTGTCGCTATTTTACTATGGGTCAGCGCGGCTTGCGCCTTGTTCGCACCGTTATTTCTCCGTAAAAGTCACTACGATCCAGATCAATGTTCCGATTGAATCGTGTACCAGCGGTAACAATAGAAGACAATCATGCCTGAGCGCAAGCGTGGGCTTAACAAATTCATACGTGGTGATTACTCTATCGAATTTCGTAACGACAATTACTCTATAGAAATTTCTAATAATATATCGCGATTGTTTTCTTCTTCATAATATGAAACTAACAATAAGGTAGAAGAAACTCGAATATAGTCATTGCTTAAGCTCGAAGAAACATTAAAAGCAAGGGATACTATTATTATGATCTATTTCAACGTCATCGTATCGTCTTACCGAGGCGAGACTGAAGGGGGATTGAGGCAGGAGAATATTGTATCCATATATAATATTCACAGATTAATACAATTAAGATACATGTGCATTCATAGGATTACCAGCAAGAATTCTGGCTAGTCAGTGAGGTTTAGTCTGTCGTGAACGTATGTTCGTATACATTGTGCAATTGTCATATTCATCGCGAGTTCGGAAGACCGTGTCGCCGAGATGCCCGTAAAAACAGGCGACTGTATTACTGTTAGATTGGTCTTGGTTCCGAGGTGCTGATAGTAGTGATTGCTTGGTCGAGGAATCGGGGTTGGGTTAGTGGTTGCAGCGGTGACTCGCTCGGCAACTACTCACGAGTTACTACTACAAACATTGGGTCTCTTTCTCACTCTTTTTCCTGTGTGCTCGGTCCCCGGTGATCTATCTTTCCATGCGGGTTCTCGCACCTACGTCGCTCATCCCTTTCTAAAATCACCGCCTTATCCGCCCCCGCGCTTGTCTACCATCATTTACTTTCGACCACTTTCACGATTAAATGGCCGCGAAATTGCGACTGTTTTACGTGAGCTGGATCGTCTAGTCCGCGGTAGCTTTACCATGGCAGATTTCGAGAGAAAAATGTTGAGATGACTCTAAATTCCGCCGAATTTCTCGTGTTTCCATCTAATCAATTACTTTACGTTATTACTTATTATTTATGAATAATAAAAGAATAATAAAAGAAGTTATTTCCCTTTTCTTCATACATGGCAATCTTATCTAACGCGTCTATTTTATGTACTGGAAAGATATTGGATAACGTTGTTTTTTTTAGATTAAAATTATATAAAGGTGTATAATAAATCGTTATATCACAAACGTTGATGCGCGAGCCTACATATTTTTAATATATTTTCGGTTTTAATATCAGTACACATAATTTTTTAATCTGAAACGGGTCTGTTTCCCCTTTTGTTTGTCCTTCCAATTTCTGCTTTGTCATAGTGCTATATTTCACATGTGTTTGCCGTAATAATTTTCCCCGGTCGATTCATATGTAAAAACGTACACGCTCGCTTCATGCATTTGTGCCCTTTGAAAGTGATGTACGACCTTGATTGGCCGAATCGTTCTGAAGTAGACGTCGTCGAGAGGACAAACGAGCGCCGATTTACATCGGAAATCCAGAGGCGAAATTGCGCGAGGACGAAGTAGGTTTATCGGCACGATTTGTATAATCGTCAAAGTTTTTGGGATTGGAGCAGGGCATACACGTACACCGTCTCTTGAGTAAACTCAATCGATCTCGAGCTACGTAAATCTAATTTTAGCAAGATACTGTCACTCTTGTTTGCCTGTTGGTGTAAATGCAAGTGTAAATGTGTATAAGAAATTTTTTTTACCAAAATTTCTCTTTTATTTAATCATTTATTTTATTGTTTAAATCTCTACAATAAAATGAAAAATGTTTTATAATCGTGGATATTACTGTATATTTTGGTTGATGATTCAGAGATTGCAAAGAGATTATATGCCAGCGGTACATGTTCCATCATTAAATATATAATTTAAAAAACACAATTAACCATTCAGATAACTCTCTATATATAACATGTATATTGCGATATACTTCGCAATAATAATAGTATTGAAATATCTTTAATATTCTAGCAAAATGAATCGAGAATTCATGGAAACGCAAGTAATGCATCTTTTATCGTGCATTGTAATTACGCGCAACATTTATTATTGATTACCACATTGTATTGTTTTATAAGTTTGATAAAATAATCTACATTACTTTAAATAACGTTATATATGGAGATTGGAGTTATATATACAGCTTCACTAATAAGAAAAATGTTTCTTTCTATTTATTACATACGTCTTTCATCTTTATAAAAGTGTCTTATAATTTGCTTCCATTTACTTCGGTATTTAAGCATGCCAGTGTAATTAACCAAGTGCAATATTTAAACAGAAGAGTTTGTATTGAAAACTAACACAGCCATTATTATTCCCGGGACGATCATCGATATTAATTTCCGTATGTATTCCGGCTTACCGTGCTAAACGGCTCAGTCGATGCCGTCCGATTGAAATGAAATCGTATTTTAATGTGCATTATATTTGCACTAATATTTATTTCAACTTAAAAATCCATATTTTCCTGAATCGCATTTTCATTATTTTAACGAATTTCGGGACGCATGGATAATCAATACGACAGATTGTTCCCCAATAGCTCTGAATTGCGGACAAGCAATAGTCGAAAGACCAAGTGTTTTAACGACGAAATGGATCTTGCAACGACCGACTGCTGTTAGTACACACAGCCAAGAGGAGATGCACGACCAGGATACGTTGCCTCTTGTGCGAAATACATCTCAAGTGTGGGTACTCCTCAGAACAATACCTACGGGATTCAGTGTAACATCCACAGTCTGGCTTGGAACATTACCTCTTTCGAAACGGGTCACTGAGAACGAACTCGGAGCAATTATAGTGACAATGAAAAATATAAGTCGTTTTCGACTTTTAATGCTTTGTGATCAATAACTGTTAACAATGCAAGCTTGCGTAGGTTGAAAAATAGAGAAAACATACATAGCGCTAATTATAATTTGCATAATTACATAAAATCGATCTAACTGACCCTTGCGGCAAAATAATGTTATTAATATTTTATACAGATGTAGAAAGGCTTTTAATATTACAAATTGAAAGGAAATTAACGGCAATTTAAATTTGAATTTTGTGCTTCGAACGCTGCAAAAAAATATCGATTTTAAGTATACACATATATGCAATAGCAAATATGTTAACTTATATTGGATTTGAAAAACATTATTGTATCTATTATCGCTGACAATATGTAATTTTATTTGTTGGTGATTTCTGTACCTCTCGAATTTCATGGTTTGAAAAGAAAAATGAAAAAGAAATTGGAAATAGAAAAGGAGGGAAGAGCGCGTGTCAAGGCTTTAAACCAACGCTAAGGGTCCCCACCTCGCCGTGGATCAACTGTAAATGACAAAGCTTCCAATTTCCGTCAATTTGTGATACAAAATACATGGCACAAGAGAGAGAGAGAGAGAGAGAGAGCGCCTTGTCTGTTTCTTAAACTTTCACGGGATATATCGCGCTTTTCTATATCGACTTTACGTCGTATTGCGAACGGCTGCGTATTCTTAATTCGTATCACGCGCGGATTTCGTATTCTGTCCGAAAGTTTCACATCTCGCCGCATTATCGAGTCAGGAAGTCAGAGTGACCCGGAGATACTGGGGCAGAAGAAATTGCGGCTCATCTGTTCGAGAGGCTCGCAAGCGTTGTGGGCATCCTTCGATTAGTTAAATCGTGCGAGTAATATAAAAAACCGATTTAGCACGTATGATAATCTTGCCAAGGAGAAGTAGGGCAAGAAACGTAATACTCGTGTGACACATAATTTATTAATTACGTCGTGTTTATGATTTCAACCATTAGCAATTTGAAAGGCCCATAAACTGCATATCGTGCATATATGACTATTAAACTAGGGTGTAGCTACTGTTACTCATAACCTTTAATCGAAATGACGATGTTTAACATCGCAATGTTATGATAATACGTTATGTCACGATAATTAGTATACGCCATATCTGTACGGACAAACAAGAGATATTTAGGATGTACATCTATGCAGCTCATATATGTATGATAATGGTGCGTATGCATGATGGATATGCTCTGGTTAGTTGAACAATTTATAGTCATTGCTTAAAATGTAACAATTTACGAATCGATTATGGAAGACCATGTTTATTTATCTAAATTAATATAGAATTTGGGGTAATAATATGACTAAACTTTCGGGCTTATGAAACTTCACATGTGATTATTAATTTAGATTAAATATTTATCTATCAATTTAGTTGCGATAGGGTGCAGCCATTCGAACACGACAGAGCGTCTGGCTGTTCTGAATTACAATTGTTAACAAACAAGCCCTGTTAAATATTTGAAAGATATTATATTGAAAAAATGAGCTTAAAAACTGTACAGAGGGAATATATGAACCTATTTTGATGGCTCTCTGTAATTTGTTCCCCATAAAATCTGCTGTACGGGATTTGGCATGTTACTGCATTCAATCCTTCAAATCAATTATGATAGCAATCGAGCATGATCAAATTTGCCAGTCTATGTTTAGTTATTACCAGCATTGCCCGGTGTCACGTCCATGAAATACGATGATAAGATCCATTTCCATCATGTTATGGTTGTGTCAAGGTCTTTAGACTCTGCAAATTGCGTTACGTGAAGTTTGATGGATAATCCCGGACGACATGATACTAATCGCGTTACCGGTTTGATATCAAAGTCAATTGGCTCTCTGCGCTCGTGCAGGGAAGGATGCATCCGCGTCGCGGTCGATTGCAAAGAGTGCGATAATGCTTTGAAACGGGATACACGCGTCCTATGGCTCGTTTCCTAAGGGATATAAACTCCCCGTTCCACAGCAATTCCAACCAATTTACTATTCATGCTGCCTCGATGTACGCCCAGCCGCGGGGTGTTGTGATACGGGCAGCCAATCAAAAACTCTCGTCGGAAACAACCGACCGGCTGGCCGTCGATGCAACAAGCAGAAACCTCTACTCACAGCCTAAAGCGAGGATGGACGGTCGGAAAATACAGGAGGAAACGATATACAGGAAGGAGAGAGCGGGATGAGTGGGAGGACGTACGGAACGTACTGGGAGGTTGTTGGTTGGTAGTTTCGTTTGTTGACGTTTCATCCAGCTTCTGTAGTGTTGCGCATACATGCGTTTATACGATGTACACTTAACATGGCGCACCACCCAGGGGAGGCTGCAGAAGAGTACTTGACTCGCCCCTTGAGCTATAAAAGTAATTATCGGTGGTTAACGATTTTTAACGTGCGCGGCTACGCCAGCGATCGCAGCTCTCCCCCTCCCCCTCCCCCCCCCTCTCTCTCTCTCGTTGGACGCAGATTTAAATCATGTGGGATGGATCGCGCGGATAGGTCGCGGATAGGTCGCGGAGAAAATCACAAACACGGGACACCTTTAATTGAATTGGCCTTTGATTTTTCGCGTGGCTTCATCAAACCGTGACACTTTGAAACGGCTAACCAATAGAATATCAGTCGTGGCACGTGATGTCAGGGCGTTTCTCTCATTCTTCGATAATTGATAAAAAGATTCACTGCTGGGACATCCCGTTGTATTGCATTTGCCAACTGAAGGAAATCATTCGGCTTTTATATTGCCTTCGACGTTACGTTAATGCGCCAAATAAAGTTATGTTGATTTAAAATAATCTACTCGAATAGTTTTTCGTCGAACCGAGACGTGAAGTATTAAGCCAGACAGAATTCCCTCTTGTCTCTGTGACCAAAAGCTACACTTCCTCGCCGTCCGACGGCTGGAATTCCCGAATCAAGTGAGTTTAAGATCAGTGTAATTTAATACGGAGCATAGTCGAGTACTCCACGAGGAGTACTTGCCGAGTTGTTAGAGATTTCCGTCTCAACTCGGGCTTTCGTCGATCATGAGAAAAGCGTAGACAACAGCCTTGCGATAGAAGCTCGACGAGTGGCAAATGTGTTAAGGTCCGCGGTGCGATAAGAGGCAGATCCCGTCTCCTATTTAAGGCCGTAAGGAGAGCGATGGATGAAGGGTGAATTTAAAGGGGCCGGTCGACCTCGCGTCTTGGCCGCTTTAACTGCGGGACGACCACCTGCAAGTAGACAGTCCGGATCGACCGGTGGCACGCATACGGTGCACGCTGCTGCACCGCGACGCCGGAGAATGCATCGTAAGCTCCCTATCTAGCACGAGCGTATGTACTTGCGCACTTGCAGCGCCGGCAAGTGTGCCGTATGTATCTCCAACGAGACTCGACGCTTAACCCACGCAAACGGACTGCGTTGCTTATTCAATGTCTGCACGTCGACCACCCGTCACTCCTGATGGACTAGCCTTCCGATGCGTTAAGATTGCGTTAGATACAACGTATCGCTCGCAATTCCCGGCCGTTCGCGATTCAACGACGATTCCGCTCGATTGCCCTAACAACGCTCGAAATAACGAGGTACGAACATTAGATGGATATTTACGCAGCGTAATATGATATCGATGCGCATGGTAATTATGCGGATTCTCTATTTCACTTGGTTGTACGCGGTAAAGTATCCGTTTTAAACGAGAACGCGTGAGAACACGTTTCTACCCCTTTCATACGTATAGACGAAAATTCCGCGCGTTAATGGAGAATATTTGTAAAATCTGATCGTTGTGGTAAAATCGAGAATAACCGACTACACTCCGGTACTATTAGGATTCCATCTCGTTTCGTACCTTTATTCGCATTCTCCATTATATGGATGTGTTCAAATAGTGGTGTAAAATCTAATGCGTCCACAAATGTGGATAAGTGCACAAATGAGATTATAAATGATCATATTAGAAATTATAATGGTATTATATTTCGAGTTAGCGGTTATATGTGCTATTGGAAAATGTACTTGTAATATATATATCGGCAATTTACGTTGTATAACATTTGTGACTTCTATTGATTTTAATTTCAATTGGCAGCGTCTCTTCCATGTTTAGCGAATTTTTATGAGTCAAAAACTCGATCTTAGTAACTATCGGTATGTCGTGATACCAGAATTTTTCAATCATCAAAAGTTAACCCATTAGCCGCCATCGACGCATAGTAGATTTCAAGAGAGAAATTAGAATCGTCTTCGAGATTTCAAAAACTATAATTTTTTCTTGAACACTCCGTATCTCCGGAACTAAGCATTTATGATAAACTCGTATACTTTGTAACTTTTCTTCATAAAATCATCTAAGAAATTATTTCTTTAATTGTCGAAACGTACTTAAGAATCACCATATATACTTTGTTATAACATACACAATGCAATCTTTAATGTATTATTGAGATATATAAGCTATTCAATTAAACATGCAGTATTTTATATGCGGGACGTATATTTTGCGTTATTTAATAATGAGGACAGATAGTAATCATATAAAATGGCCACGCATAATATACATTTCACGTTCAGCTGATGCACTAAGATTTAATAATAAAATGTACTGTAATACGATGCAACTATTTTTATGAAATACGAGAATTTTGCATTGGTTTATGAAATTTCAATGCATTTCCCTGTTTCACTTTATAATTATCCATATTTTTCTCTAGAATACGTCATGACGTAATAAATATCTTTTTAAAATACATATTTCAGCAACAAATGTTGCCTTTTAAAATAACAGAAATAAATTTTTAATATATTTTTTAACGAAACAAAATTTATAATATTATAATTCTCCACGGTGAAAATTTTATAAAATACAAAATAGAAAAACGTGAAATTTACTCGAATTGAAGCACATTTATTGTGATACACTATGTGTCATCGGGATATGTGTACGTCATCGTTTGGTGCCTTCGCAAGTCCTGGTTCGACTATGTCCGATGTCGGTGGCGATACAAACTTTCGACATTAACCCGCACCCAAGTTTGTCCTTTCACACGCCAACAATCATATTTTTGCCTGACCGCAAAATTATCTAATTGCCATGGCTATAAAATATTGGCCTAGTTGCCGGATAACTTTGGGACTCAGTCAAATTAAATGCTGGCACGATCCAACTATTCCCTAACTTCCTTTTTTTCTATAATATTATAACCAAGAATTTATATATATGATTACAGAATTTATATTATATATGTATATATGAATATATAATATAAATTCTCTAATACATATAATAAACATGTATATAAAGTCTTGGTTGTATTATATATATATAGGATACATACATATACGCGCAATATTTTGCTTATACTCTATTCTTTTATTAAAATTATGTTTCTTATTTGCAAAATAAACAATTGAAATTGGAGCGTTTCTTCTAGTGGCATATCCTATCCATACAGGGTGTACTAAAACCACCGGATATCCTTTTAATCATAAATTCTCTAGAAACTTTCAAGACAAAAATTCTAATACAAAAATGTCGAGGCTATAAGAGTTTTTAAATAATAAGCGATTACATTTCACAAATGACAGGCCTGAGATTTCGCGCGCTCAGGTACGGCGACACGACGAGTGATAAAGGTGTTCCTACGAATATCGCCCTTTTTAGCATAGTGACAATTTTCACAACAGACTTAACGATTCATTCTCGAATTAATTGTTCCTCTTGTTATCTTTAACCAATTCTTTTGTTAACTTTGTGTAACGTCTTATTAATAAAAGGGAGGAGTTCACTATGATGAGTATCTTGATCAGACTGATATCCTTCGATTTAGTCGATCTCCGATATTCTGAGTGAACTTGGAATTTTCAGTTAGATTCAATCTAGTCTCCTGCCTCTCTTTATCCTCAAGTTTTCAAAATAACCGGATCATCGTCTTCCCAAATATTTTCTGTCCCGTTAAACGGTGACTTTGGTTCTCACTCGCTCGCGAAACACATAGGAACACTTTTATCACTCGTCATGTCGCCGTGCCTGAGCGCGCGAAATCTCAGACCTATCATTTGTAAAATGTAATCGCTTATTATTTAAAAACTATCATAGCCTCGACATTTTTTTATTAGAATTTTCCTCTTGAAATTTCCTAAGGAATCTGCGATTAAAAGGATATCCGGTGGTTTTAGTACACCCTGTATTTACACGCGACTAAACGCAAACAAATTATCTCAATTCCGTTTGTTTGTTTGCGTGATGGCTGCCTTGTCGATTTCTGTTGAAGTATAACTCAAGTTCCAATACAGTCGCTGTATAACGTTTTCTTATTTTGTTGAAATATGCAGATTAGCCCGGCGGCACGGTGGTTATGGTGCACCGCGTTTTGTATTTGCATGAGAGTTGGCGCAACCGTCCGAAACATTGTTGGTAAGATACCGAAATGAAGAGCAGAAAAGTCCGGGGTATCATATAAACTCCACCACGCGCGTGTAATTCAGTCGAGTAAAACGCTAGCCAATAAACTTGCACTCGGGACTTCTCCTGTTTTCTTTGAATGCATTTCGTGGGCGCGTCTGCGTTGTAATCTGGGCTCCGCGCTTCTCGATATTTTTCTACGGCGCGTTGTTTTTCTTTTATCGTCCCGCTTGAACTTATTTACCCGTCTAAGCTTTTGCTATCATATTTTGATATCATATTTTATCACAGGTGGGCGAATTCACGCATTGCCTGCTCCATATTCTGATAATGTGATAAATAGAATCGATACACATCGCTTGATATGCGCCGTAAAAACATAACGTACGAAAAAATGTGTAATAGGGCCCTTTAATTAAACCTTATTTTATCTCGTTATTAAAGGTTTAATCTCCTTCTTACTGGATTGTTATGAGGATCTTTGATATATGAAGGAAAATGTAATTTAAAATGAAGAAAAAAGAATTCTCGTTTCTTAGGAAATGTTACATACCTAGATTTGAAATATTAAAAAATGTTAACAATGTGTCTATTATAATTTATTTGCAAATGGAAAATCTAATTGTTACATACTTTAAAATATAATTCTGAACTTATCTAACATTAATTTAAAAATTTTCTATCATAAAGATCTATTGTAAAATTGATTATATGTTAAGTTATTTTGTATTACAAACTTTAGACGTAAAGCAATTGTGTGGAAGAAGCTACTGATGCTAAAAAGCAGTAATGCGATATTATGCGAAATGGTAACTTTGAAGTGTGCAATATCGCACATGTATTTCTTAGTTGCACACAATTGGCCATCGATACAATGTAAGAATTTGCTTGAATCGTGCCAAGTTGTCCACTCAAGTTTGAGAGTTTCGTTAAAGTTTCGTAAGATTGCCAATAAGACTTTGTATTTTTCAATGTGAATAACGTACTTGAAAGTAGCATTTAAGAATAAAATTAACTGTTATTCATTTTTATTGGATTAACTATTGACTTAAAAGTTACAAATTCTATTGACTGAAAATGTTTTAATGTATCTGCTCAATGTTGGACACATAAGAAGTCTTAAATAGATTTTGTTTTAATATTTTATTTTTTTAATTAAAAAATAAACTATTAGAACGAAATCTATTTAATCTATTTATTCTTTGACTAAAATATTATCGACAGTTTCTCAAATATTTTATGATTTAGCGGAACCAGAATAGAAAACAATTTAATGTATTTAGAGAAGATCTAAATTTTCCTGTTAATTAAATTGATAATCACTTGAAATTGAATATTACTTTAAATAATTTAACCATAATTATGATTATAAGTAGATTGTATTAGATATTTTTAATATCTACTTGCGTTCACGTAGTTCTTATATATGGGAATATTTGATAAAATACGAACAAATTTTCTATGAAATAAAGATATAGTTTTATTGTTTCAAAGAGTCGGAAGTAGAATTTAAATTATCCGTAACAAGATAACCAGCATTCTTTAATATTCTATAATAATTTAATTAGAAGAAACAAGATGTGAATTTTTAAATTATATCGGTACGGCTACTCATAGAAAATATGAGATACTACGAATAAGATGTTGAAACCGAGCGCGATGTAGGATTTTACCGCGAAAACCTACATATAGATTCGGTCAGAAATAAATTACTTTTACTTGTAACAATAAAGTTGGAAGTAAAAGTTATAAATCAATGCAATCCACACGGTTGCGTTTTTAATCGCGAAAACGTATATCCGTGCCTTGAGAACTGTCACGAGAGCTGAATGTTTACAGCGCAAGAGAAAGCGAACGAGGTAAACTTCTCTACGAAACTATTATTTTCTCTTATGAGAAATTTAAGGTACGTTCGTCGAGGAATATTAACCACGTAAAGGTGGCCGGCAAGAAAGTACTTTCTGCGAATTTGGCCTATGCAAATACGGGTGAACAATCCGGGTAGGTCGAGTTTGCAAGCCCTCGCCTAGTGAAAAAGTTTGGACGCCCCGCGACGAATACTAATTAAAGACTTGCGGAATGAAATTAGTTAGCCGAGGGGTCGGGGGTGACTCTCGAGGATGGACGATGGAGTCCTCGACTCGGCGACGAAGAGCCGCTTATGATAATATAATAATACTTACTTGGGGCCTCGGAGTGCTACCTCCAAGCTCATTATGCGTTTAGTTCATAACTTCAATTGGATTCTTACTATCCCTACCGAGCCGGGGCTTTCATCCAACCGTTGTCTCAAACCATCCTAATTATACAAGTAATTACTATCGCGAAAGAGAACGTTTCAACTCATTCATGGCCGCGATGATGCTGCATAAGCAAAGATAGTTTATCCCTTTTGCAATTCAAATATTTTGTTCGAGATATTTGATTAAAATTTATTGTACTTATTATAATTTCCCTACAGTAGAAATACAGTATCATAAATTTGCGAAAATTTAAACGTTCCTATCATCATATCGCATACATGTTCATTTTATTCGTCAACATTTCTCATGGCTATAATTTCCTTTTGTTAGGATCGTATTTGATCATTTCAATTCGGTGCATTTTGAAATGCGATTTACGACTTACCGCCAGTAAACGCATTTTAGAAGAGAGAAAAGAGAGAAAAGAAAATATTTGTGACCCCCATTGCTACGGGAAATTTTCACAAGGTCCATACTGTCGCTCGCCAGGCTTTGAAATCAATCTCAGTACTCTGGGAACATGATAGTACGACGCGAGTAGAACTTCTTCCTTCCTCCACCTCGGTCCATTGAAAAAAGGCTCTTGAGTCCATCTCAAGGTATCGATTAACAAACACTCGAACAGCTAGTGCTGCCTTTGTAGAGCCCGCTTTGCAGAGTAACCGTTCGTGGTAAAGCCGTTTCGAGCTTTCCTGAATGGCACAGTGAAAGCTTTCTGTGCGAACGACTCACCGAGTGTTGCACAAGAGGCGGACCTTTCGAACTCCACAGAATAACGCGACCGTGCGCATCCATTTGTGCGCGGTAGAATTTCGCCGACCTAATCGAATTCCGGTTGCGTCGGCGAAATTTCCGCATTCGCGACCGACGAGCGCGATATTTAATTTAGCAGCGCCGATTTGGTATTCATGACGAGGCATGCTGTGGACGTAAATATAACGCTTTGACGGAGCACTTGGAAATATGTATCGACCCTTTGATTTTCTTTTCCAAAATTGAACCGATATTCTATTCACCGGGCTGACTTTGACTCGTCAAAATTGCTTTCAGCTTTTGCCATCGAACACTTGTACTTAACATGGTTTCTTTTGTCAGATAAGCATGTCAAATTCTCATAATCCTATTTTTACGTTCCGATCGTTGGCCGTATTCGCTTTTGTACATACAAACTCTGTATTGCATATTTACATACGATATTTGGTGAAATTTTAGAAAATAACGGTAAAAGTACCTAATTGAAAACTTACTCTGTTTAGATGAGAGATTACGTAACACATTATAAACATTGAATTATACCTGCATTCGGTTGCAGCGACAATTAAACACTTTCACCTGCTATGTCTAGAAAACCATTTATCACGATAGTAATCATGCTCTATGCTACACTCTCGTATGCAACAACTCTTGGTCGTAGTATGTGAAAGTACTTACCTTCGGATTTAGGTGCGGGAGGTTTACGGGTGGCCCAATTTGTCCGAATACTTCTACCACCAAGCCATTGGCCGTTCATGTTGCCGATGGCACTCTCTGCTTCCTGAGAAAAGACAACAGGAAAAATCAATACCTCCTATCGCAAATTTTAATAGTGAAATTCATATACTGAAAGCAGAAGAGAAACAACTTTTGTTAATTACTGAACGTAGGAGATATTGCATAAGTTTCAATAGTAATTTTCTTGAATTTTGCACATATTTGCTTAATAATCGCTTCGTTGATATTTCTTACATTCTACATTATTATATATATTTTTTAAAAATGACCATGTTGCTTTTCGATTCGGTAACAAAATACTTTTTTTACAATACCTTAGTAGTGCTTCGAATTCTATTCGGTCTTTATGCCATTGCGTCATTTATTAATTCACTTTTTATGATCAAAGCAGTCGTTGATTTTACAAAAAGCATTCAGATGGAAATACAAAATATTTTTGCATATACAGCAAACGGTCATTTTATTTTATAATGCATTTTATCGAATGCGTATGAATGGATACGATTACAGTTAAATTTGCAAAATTCTTGCATTACAATGCTATACCTCTGAAACACGCGCTGAAACATACACACACACATATATACCATATATATGATACAAAGCGCAAGGACAAAGATAACCAATACTTTTGTCAAATTTGTCAAGTAATTAACGCGAATTTCATGAAACATTATGAATAATAATAAATTAATAGAAAAGACAAGAATGCGTACGTGTGTATTTACGTATTACAGAATGCTTCTAAGGGATTTTACCGAGAGGCGAATGAAAATACGCGTCGTCGCGCAGTGCCGCTGCGAAAGCTCCTTTATTGTCTCTCGCAACGTCTATAACAACAATTGCGGGGCGTCGTAAGAACCGCGACGGTATCCGCGCGAGACGCGGGAGGATGCCGTCGCATTCACACGCAAAACCGCGGATAAAACCAACAGGTATGTTGACGTCAATATTATCCGCGACTTATTGTTGATTCAGCCGCGGTATCCCGCCGGCGCGGCGTGGCCCGCGATCCAGGTCAACTTAATATACGTTTTGAAATTTTATTCGATCGACTGCACTCTTGATTCCCCGGATTTTCGTGAACCGCTTCGGGCGATCCGGGACATTTTCCATTGCGACATTGGATTCTCGAGGAAGGGTTGGGAAACACCTTTGGCAGAGAGGAGAAAGCACCGCCCGGCGTACACATATTTCTGCGCGATGCGAGCTATTTGCGTGATCCGTGAACGTTCGAGCGAAACGATTTTCACGGTGGCGTTAATCCAATCCGTCTTCTTACTTGTTCATTTTGCGATTCGTGTGGAGAGAAAAGTCTATTAATCACGAAATTGGCGGAGAAGGCGAAGAAATCGCATCGCTGCGATATTCGCAACGTATGAAATAGATATGATATGGCACACGTCATCGCTTGCATCGTGTATGTTACACGCATAAAGATATACCCTCGCGCGACATCGCGACATCGCGACAGCGGTATTCGGACGGTAGATCCACGGGATGGCTGAGAGGATGGAGACCTAAAAATATTCTCGACACGAGGAATTCCCCGAAAAAGTTTACTGTTCGGAAAGCTCTTTGGGTATGAGAGGCGAAGGGAAGCTACCACTCTCTCTCTCTCTCTCTCTAGTCCTCCACAGTCTTTCCCTCTTTCCAGTTTCTACAGCAGCAGTCTACCCTCTGCCGCTCTCTACTTTCAGCCATTTGCGCCATTCGGGGCGTCCTCGGCTTTGCCTTTGCCTCATCTCTAGCCGTTACTTTCTTCAGCGCGGACTACGTTTCAGCCCAGTGGCTCTCTGCGCTTTTCCGCACGCTCCTTATTCCCCGACGCATACCCTCCCCCTGCTAGATAAAGTATTTCCGATTCGAATCTCCATTCCCGATATGATGCCGCACATTCGCGCGGTTAGCCTAGATAGAGCTCAGGCGACCGAATGCCCCGTTCCTAAGCCGATTCTAAACTTCGGTCGATATCCCGACGCCTCTTCGACCCGCAACCCCTGAAAACCACCGCCGCTTGCCTCCTTCCGTCCGGCGTGACCAGGGCGTTTACGTGGTACCAGAAGTACCACCACCAGAAGCCAGCCGCCACCCGTCTCTCTCGCTCCCTCTCCCTCTGTCTCTCTCCTCTCTCTCTCTCCCTGCATTTTCCACGGCCGGCAGTTTGAGCTGTCCAAGCACCCATCAAATCGAATTTCTTCCGCGGTCAGCGATGCTATAGACAGACGGGAGCGCCGCTTACCGACACCCAACTGTTTTACACGCATTATTAAGTCATGCGCCGGCACGGAGTAATGCGCTGTCGGATTACGTGGCCTTAACGAAACTTCCTTCTGCACCAAACAAACTGTACAACAAAGCTCGATTGTAATCGACTTTGCCTCTTTAAGCGCTTGTCTCTTTTCAATTTTACATTATTTACATGGAATTTTTATTGTTTTTCAAGTTTCCTCATCCAACCCTACGACACGCTCTTAACGAAAGCTGTAAGTATTGTTAACAAAATATTATATATGTGTATGTATATACATCAAAAACTAGGTGTTCTTAACTAGCAGTAATACTCTTAAAAGATACTACATATGTTTCACATATACATACTGCTAACAATTATAACTTTGTATTTATTAAAAAATTATTAAATCAAATGGCGACACGGTTTGTTAGTAATGTTTGTTGAAACTTTAATGCAGTGTAAATGATACAAGTCTGTATAAACGACACACATGTAATACGTTTAAACTTTACTCGTCGGAATAATAGAGCAAACCTCGAGGCCGTATTTCTTCGCAACGTTTCAAATTATTTACTTAATTTGTGCGTACAGCCGAGAAAACTTAAGTAACGGTTCCATTTTTAATAAAAACTGTATGACTCCATGACTAAATAAAAACATGACCTGTTGTTTTAAAAATTCTGCGACTCGCTACATACGATATTCCTATCGCGTCGGAAAATAAAGACTATTTATTTACATGGCTGTGCGTACATTCAATGCCACGTGTCAACGTGGCCGTTATGCATCCATATTTTGACTGCAGCCGTAAATAAAATAACGTTAACGTATACGAAGGCACCGCTTCCCCAATGCGCCATAAATGACGTTCTAATTGCTTTCGTTTATCTACCTGGGAGAATATAAATCTATGCGAATGGAAGCGCGCTTTTGTGTATTTAAGGTCGTGAGTCATAATATCGCACGATTTATCGATCAAATGGTAAAGCAACAAAAGTTGACAGTAACTAGAGCGACCCGAGCACTTACGTAGTATATGCAAGTATACACTGGCTATCAACTGGTAACAGGGACAGAGCTTGGACTACATGACGGATCCATCTACGCATTGAACAGACATCGACATTGCACTATATTTGCTCTTGGAAACGGTTTACTAACACATATTTCTTTTCGGAATAACAAATCACGATTTGTTACTATTTCGTTGAAAAAGACGAACATTCCCCTCACAAATCAATTTCCAGCGCGTGTAAAGAGAACTGATGCCAGTGATAACGCATCGTCGCACCTGCGATAAATGCCGCGAAACATATAGGAGCACGCAGCAGGACATTTCGTGAAGCTCGGTATTCATTAAATGCAGCACTTGAGAGTTCTCGGGTCAGTCTAAGAAGAAGAAAAAAAGGAGAATCCCTAATTCGTCGTACATCTTAAAAGAGCCAGGATGTTAGATGCTGGGCGATCAGAGCTCGCGATTTAGATACGTGTATCCGACGGTCGAAGGATATAGTGGGACTGGTCGGTGGACGGGGATAGTGGCGAGAAGGGAAGAGGGGAAATTTTCGCGTGTTCCTCGAGGTTAACGGAGACACTCGGGAAATTTATACTTGGGCAATAGTAATACCGTGGGTGTGAGGCAGGTGCCGGCGGTGGTCCAGATCGATAGGACATTAAAACAGAGGGGAAACGGAGAGAGGGTCTACCTTCGGGGCAGGCGCCTCGACGAATAACCCCGCCATAAACGGAGGAAAGCCTTCTTTTACTCAGCCGTACATCTAACTTCGCCGTGATTTACGTCGCGGATTTTGGCGGGTCACACTAAAACTCCGGCCACTCTCCATTTAGCCCCGAAAAATGATGTTGTAAACCGTGACGGTCGGACCCTCCTCCTTATTTGATCAGCGAGAGCCGGGAGGACGGCGTCAAGTTTGACATACTGCGAAAATGACGGATGCGATTTCGCAGTTGTTATCGCCGAGGAATAACTCGCGTTTCTTCCGACTTTGGGGACAGTCGGAGTTTAAATGCGATGATTAAAATGCTGCTCGACAGGGAATTATCTACTTTGCCGTTATGTTACCGGCAATTCTGATTTACATAAAATGCATCGAGCACTTTTATCTTCCTTGCTCACACAAGCGCTCAGATAATTTGCTATTTCATTTTTATTCTAATCTCTTGGGAATGGAGTTACAAACGTTGCCGTTTTAATTGATGTGCTTTGCATGCCTTAGCTTTCGTTGGAACGACTGCTTTTTGGACTTTCTCGAAAGTGGCCACATTCTGGTAAGAGAGAACGTTACAAGAAAGCGTGATGTATAAAGTTTTCTTGTAAGGTCCGCAAGATTCTCTGAAGTTAATTCGGAATAAGTGCATTTTTGGTAGTTAAGATATATCGATTGATACATACTCGGACTCATCTTATTAAACTTTTTGAATAGAAAGAAATTTCTACTAAAAAGAAATGTTTTCCATGCCGTAACAGAATGATGCAATTTTTTGTTTAAGAGCTACATGTCCTGAAAAAATCAGAACTTTGCATTTCTTAAAAGTAAAACTGATTTATTAACTAGTAAAATTATATATTGTATATTAATCTACTTTTGACATACAGATGTGTATATTTTAATGTAATAGTGTCTTGCGCAAAATTTTAATATTGTAGCTGAGGCTCATGTAATGAAATCAATTTATTATCTCAGCTACGATGTATGCTAAATTTTCTACTTTTTAAAGAAAGCAATTGGAATTAATAGTATCGTTTGCTTACCGCCTTTTTGACGAACGAAACAAATCCATATCCTTTGGACTTTAAGGTTTGGGGATCTCTGACGACTCTGCAATCTCTGTAACATAAATATTATATTCGGTAAGATAAGCTACAGATATAAATGGAGTATATAAAATTAAGATTCAAGAAATCTTATAAATAGATAAAATTAAGTGGTTAAATCTAGCATGCCTTTCTTATTATATCAAGAATTTATCAATTAAGAACTCTTTCAGTTTAATTCGTATCTAACATTACCGACAAATTCTTTAACGTATCTGATACCAAGATTTAAACAACTCAAATAATTTATAAATTTTAAACGATATCTTGATCTTTTTTGCATTTATTATTCACGTTTCTTTTCGTTACGAACGTCGAAATAATGCACATATGAATGTAACAATATCTGCTATTTTCTTGAGAATTCATCCCCGTCTATTGTCTTCATTATTGCAATATTACGGTACTCGTAGTAAAAGACTTCAATTTGTTTCACGCGCAATTGAATTTTGAAACGCTCATATCCTCTGGAAAAGTACTGGCGACATTGTCGGGCGAATTGGGACCGGGTTGCCGGACCACCCTCGACGAATTCTTCCTCATAATTAAGATTCCAGTAGCGCCCGGCGGACAAAATTAGGAATACTGGAACGCCCGACGTGGCCCTGGAGGCTGCAGTCGTTTCGGCGAGAGCTTAAGGCGAGGAAATATCCTTTCGACCGATAGAGCGGAGTGGCATGCGCCGCGAATAAAATTCCGCACCGCATATATACCGATCCCTCCTTTCACTTCCGCTATCCGGCGGCTATCTGGACTTTTTTCGACCGCAATTGGAAATTTTCAAAAGACTACGTCGCGCGGTACCCATTATCAACTATGCACGGTGATTGATGTAGACGGAACGGCGGAACTTTGATATATGATACTTTTCGCGTACTACGGAATTAATTGCCCGTAGAAAAAAATTGCCGGCGTGAAGATGACAGTACTGATCCTCTTCCTTTATCTTCTCGTTTGTGATGGATTAAGTGCAGAGGAGCAGCAAGTAATTAGAAAATGGATAGTTGAATGATACATACAATAATGCAGACGTTGATGCTGGGTACATTTTACAAATATAGCAAAACCTAACTCTTTCTCGTAGACAAATTAGAAAGTCGATAACCTGGATGAAACTTGCAGGTAATATCGCATTAAAAAGCTTCCTATTTCTATAGCTATCCGATTTCAATAAACATTCCTTTGCCACTCAAATTGAAAGTTTGACTGGGTTTGCCAATCAAATTGAAAGCGTGGTTAGCTTCACGAAGATAAGTCATTAAATGTATAATGCGTGGAACCACAATTTAATGTGTTATGTTTGAAAAGTCTTGCAAAAACGATGTTCGCTGTGATACACGCGGATGGAAAGCGAAGAATAGGCGGTGAAAAAAAAGCAAAAGGACGACCTCGTTTGGGAAGAGAAGGCTTCAAAGAAGGTTTGTCAAAAGGAAAGAACGTAAAAGGGAATAAAAGAGGAGGCAGGCGGAATTACGCGCGTTTCAGGCTGTAGCCGGTCGGTACTTCCACTCTGTGCATCAATTTGAATGCACACCTGCCGCGGTTTCGCCCGTAATTAAAACGATTAATCGATCAAAGGACGTATCTGGGCGGAAGCGAAAAGAGTGAGAAAAAATTTGTACCATGTGTACACCCTCCCTAATGAGTAACGATATAGAATAAATTAATCTATAATGACTGATGCGAAACATCGCTAGTAGCAGTAATTAAATAATTTCTGCAACTAGCAATTTCAAATCCGCCGATGTTTTGTTGTCGCGAAGAGGAAAATCACGAGATGAATTAAAGGATTGAAGGTGAATTCCGAGGGAGACGAATCGTAAGCCCGACGTCCCGCTTTCAAAAGTAATCTTTTAGCTGGCTCGTGCTGCGAGTAACAAATATGGGCGCAGATAATTTTAATTGATGATACTTGCCCTCGTGATGATATGCGCGCGACATCAAAGGCCTTTCGGAACCACGATATACTGTTTCCGATTGTTTTTGCACCGAACGGTCGGCGAACGCCGTAGTTTACGAGCACGGAATGTTGAGTGGTCAATATAAGTTAGATGTAGAATACGTCGCTAGTCGCCCGCATACGCCATTACCCACCCTTCACATGGTTTGCGCCACGTACACACCCCGGGCTGCTTTTCTATCGATGTAGGTAGGTTGAGCTGCTGTGTGTTTCCGTATAGCGCGTTTATTCTCTTCCCCTTTTCCGTTCCTCTTTATGCCCATTTCTCTGGCTGGGCCGCCGCGTAGAGCGAAACAATTGGCGCGACGGCGTGCCCGGTGGATTTACGTTCCTCACCGCAAAAAATCATAAATTAATGCACGGTTATTGACGCGATAAATCTCAGAATTTAATTCAGGTTCCGTCGAGTCTTGTCGCACGACACGCCGTTCCTCTCGTCCGTTTTGGCCGGTGATATAGCCGCGACAATGCCAGAGGCTCGCACCCTGGCGGGCAAAGCCTCGATAGGATAAAGAGTAAGTCTGGATTTATTGCCATCGAGCCAGTCGAACACGATGGACGTGTGGATAGAAAAGGTTTTGCGTGGGCGGATTGGCGGGCAGGGCACGATGATTCAAATTGTACGCTGGACGTGTATCCGATATGACGAATCCCGCATAAGTTGTCTCCCTCGCGTCTATCAATTTCGAAATTGCATTGCTGTGTAATGTTGCGCCGTTTATTCCTCCACATCAGTAGCACTAAGTGGTAAATAATAAATATCGAGTAAATTCATTGTAAGATATAATTTACATTCTTGTACAGGGATATATTATATATGCATATGTCACGGAAAACGTAGCGCGAGAAAGGAAATGGTGATATTGTGTTACGAAATTTCTATAGCTGTAGGGAAATTTGCATCCAAGGATACACCGTAAGTTCAGATTTATTGCCGTCGACTAGGTCGGGCGTGATAGACGCGCGAATGGAAGGATGGGGTGTGTCGATGTTTCAAATTGCGCGCTAGGGACGTAATCCGCAGAAAGATTGCAGGCTTGTTGTTCGTTCTATCAATTTCGAAATCTTGATTCCACGTTGCTTGTATAAGTGATATCTGTTACAATTACACGGGCGGATAAGCGCTTACTTTCTTAAATCATTTGGATTCTCAAGGTATCTCGATTAATTATGTTAATAGGATATATTATGTTTTTACCATTTAAAAGCGGTCTCAATCTGAATCAGTAATGCAGTCACAATTCGTAAAAGTTAGATACCGATTCATCTGATAATAAAAAAAACGACTTTTTAAAATATTATCGCATTGATTACGGTTCCATTTTCATTCCATTTCTGCAAAGTAATTTTCTTAATTGTGATTTAATACTTTTTAAACAAGTCACATAGTTCAATCGTTTAACAAGTTTCTAGATTCTGTTCTCTTTAATCTTAAAGCAAGTATAGCGGATCGTGTAAAATTCCCAGTGGTAATTTCTTTTATCTCGCAAAGTAAATTCCCGGGATTGATAAAAGCTACTGGCCGGCAGTCCAATTTTGATAATTAACATGCGATTCACTCGTACAGTATTTACTTAACAATTGCTGGTTTGTAATGCCTGCTGGACGTATTCTGTCCGTAAACACCGTACTTTTGCCCGAATGCTCGATGCATTTCAACAAGTCTAAACTGGTCTCCTTGCTTTTCGCATTTTGTTCGTATCTTTTTCCTGCGTCCCCTCTTGCCTATCTTCTTTTCATCTACTTTCTTTCTTGTCTAATGCGCCATTTCCCTTCTGCAGCCGTGCTATTCCCTTTCCATACATACTATTCTATTATTTTGGAAACATTCAAATGTACTTGATAATATCATAATTGAATCTTACTCTGCAAAAAGTTTTTCCGAGTTAGCATGAAAATCAGATATTGATAAAATTTCTCATTCGCAACATTTGCTTCTTTTCCGTCGAGAACGTCACAACTTTTTCTCAGATAATGACAAAATAACAAATTGCATTTTCCTCGTGTTGTAAATTTTTATGCACATGATATTTTTAAGTTTCATAAAATAATATTGTGCATATACGTGATGATTGGCAATTTTATATATAATATAGTATATAATAGAGCGAATCTTAACAAAATCCTTTTGCTTATTTTAAATGTTATATATTTTGTGTTTCATATTCGTGTAATATTAACTTATTAAAACTTGTGGTAAAGCTCTGTCCACAATACGCGGAGTAACAAGTAAAAGTATAGCTGTAAGAGAAATCCTAAACGTAAGCGTAAGGGCTGAAGTATGAGGAAGGAATAAATATAATTTTTTATTTTCGCTCATACCTTAGCTCCTTTATACGAAAAGTGTTTCTTTTACATTTACTCTTACTTCTCACCCCGCGTATTACAGACGAGTCTTATGTTGTGCAGTTTTAAGGTTTCTCATGCAGCCTTCTACATTTCAAACATGCGCGTCGTAAAAGAATAGGCAATCTTTATTTCCATCAGTCGAAGCCTACGTTTCTATCAATGATCGCTCGAGCGCCTCATCCCGTTCTTATTTCGTACAAGGTATTTTCGATGAGGCGAACGGAGTAGGGGGAAAGAAGGATCGTGAATTGACGAAATCGTGTCACGACCTCATCAGTTTCATATCCTTAAGCCGCGAAACTTTCGCGTATTAACCTCTATTCCTTGATGCCGCTTTTTCATCTTTCATACTGTGCCGGTTCCTTTGACTACGTGCTGCGCAGGCAGTCTTTCCATTAGCCGCCGGAAAAATTCAAACTCATTAATTAGGCGCTAGGAATGGCGCGTCAGCATGAAAATCTTTGTACCGTAGGATCTGGGTCCTTATCGCCCGGGCAACGAAGATTGAAGAACACCATTTTCGAGCGAGCGGGGAGAGGAATCGTGGGGTATGAGCGTCCGCGGGAACAGATTCATCAATCTACCTACAAATAATCGCTGCAGAGTGCTATCGTTCATCAGCATTTGATCGCTATTCTCGGACGCCGTTTATCGATTTCTGTATCAAGGGAATAACAACTTATCTGTTTACAAGGGATAGAAATACCAAGTAGAGTAGAACATTTATAAAGCACGCGACATTTTACGATGACAAATTGATGTTGTGTCATTGAGAGATTCCAAGAGAAAATCAGGTCGGACGTGTCGATTTAATTATTAGCTGAATGTACAATTATATCTCGCAAGTTTCGCGTAATCGTGTGTATATATATATGTATATACATCGTTATGTGTGAAATGCATGTATGAAAATACCAATTTTCAGCATATACAATTATATGTGCAGATTTTATCTTGTACAGATAAAGCGTCGCACGTTCAGAGCGCAAATTTCATTCTTTGCTTTTACACGGTTCTATATACTATTTTGGAGTGTGCTACAAGGGAAAGCCTTTATCGGAAATATTTCGAGTACAAGCAGCAAGTGGTATAGTGCAGTTTTCTATGCTAGTGGGAGTTGTTATCTTCCCGCTCGTATAATGAATCCCGTGGGATGTAAGTTATGAATTTATAACCCTCTCACGGCCTCGGGTTGAAATATTTTCGATAAGAAGTTACTCTTCTCTTCGATTATGAATAGCGGAGGAGGCTAACATCGGCAAATTGACATCTTATTATCGACTATTAATCAAATGATCAAATCCTTAGATCAGGGATCTCGTTAGATTGCTAAAATATTACTCTCTCTCTTTAACATTCAATCGATCGTTATATCTTACTTTATTATCCATTTCTTTACATTCAAATAACGTATCTGTGAGAGAGTGTGCATTCTGCGTAACCAGCCAAATCGACTAAAGTTTACATTATCAACAGGGTTAAAGAGTGTTTATAAAGCATTAAAGACCAGCATTTTAGCGTAATGCCAGTCAATCAAGTGGCACGATTGTTTACACAAACTTTGTTGACTTTAAGTAATGTAGCAAGAGAACACTTTATTCTCTCTAGAAACAAACTAACACCTTCTTATACTTCGGGGAATATTTTCCCTTAATATAGCTTTAATGGCAGACACGCTAGTCTCGTCTCGGATTGATTTCGTAAAGCGCGATGGATAGTCAATAAGTGCCTATTGATATCCGTAGCAAAATCATAATTGGCAGAAATTGGCGTATTTTTAGTATTCTCGTGCTTCGCGCCACTTACAACTCGCCGCGAAATTATTATACAAGATAAGAATAGGATCCATAAAAATCATTTCGCACACATTGATGGAAACGATAGGACGTGGCGATGTAGTTTACTTAATTCTTACTAAGTGCACTCAATACCGAGCCAGCTAATTGTCGATGGGATAGGTCGGGTCGATGGCGCAGGGTGGAGGGCGGACAGAGTCTCAGACAAAGTCGTGCTGGCACCGATGCCATCCAACAGTCCTCGAGGGTCCCGCAAGCAAAGCTCCCTTCGATTTTGAGATCGGCCTCGAACGAAACCGTGCTCGTTGTGGAAGTGTTCACCATTCAACTCCTCCACGGCATGCCGTTCCTACTTTCGTCGCTGTAAACCGCTTATTAATGTCTCCGATACGTAACACGCGGCATCAGCACCGGCCATTACTGAGCCCCTTTTCACCCCTGCTCCCGATTTACCTTCCGCCCCTATCGTACTCATCCCCTTCTCGCGATAGTCACCCCTATAACCAAAGGGTTAACCGGCCCTGCCGTAAGCGAGATTATTACCTAGATAACCGGAAAATTAACTGCAAAATGCGCCGTTTTACCCTGCCGGCGTGCGAGGTTATGGTAATTTTAATAACATATTTATTGCTCCCTGACTGTCCCCCCCCCCTCTCTCTCTCTCTCTCTCTCTCTCGATGCCCACACAAAAGGCAACACTGAACGTTTGTAGGCGAGGGCAGATAACGCGCCGCTGATTACGCCAGCGCTATTTTGCAAAGTTCGCCGGAGCCGAATTCGTTCGGGCGAGTCGCCAGGCATTGGTAATTTATGTCTTTTCCCTGCAACGATGCGTGATATGTGTATAATGTGTGCAATTTTCAATCCGAATTGATCCACGTATAATCCGTTCGCCAGTACAATTCGCCGAAAGCGCTATCAGTTATTGTAATACAATCACAATATCAGTATTTTCAGACCAATATACCGCAATTGACGAATTAACATGATGAGGTGTTTCGTTAAAAGATCGTTCCACTTTATAATAATATTTGAAATCTTGTGATAACTTGGCTTAGCATATCATGAGCATATTATCATGGTACAATATTTATAGTTACCTTAGCAAAATTTTATTAACAGTCTGTCCTTTTTACGAAAAGGAAATAAGTTGGACAGATTTGAAATACTAAAAGGAAACAAGAGGAGTAATAAGAAGAAGGGGAAAAATTTATAGAAATGAGGATATTAAGGATATTATGATAGGGCCATCCGATAGAAGTATGGAGCAAAAACATATGATAATAAAACGCCGTGGCACAAGCAACGATGATGGCGGCTCGTAGCCCTTCTTCACGGGTCGAGTAAAATTTCCGGCTGAATGGTAAATGCCCGAGTATTTTCTCCAATCGATAAGCTGCATGGCACATCTACCGATCACGATAATAAGTTTATCCTATCAAGCCCGGCCGGAAAGACTACAAGAATACACCGCTTATAATTATATTCTCATAAATTTCCAGCAAGTGGAGATTATATCATCTAATTATTTATAATTTTGTATTTTTATTTTGTCAGTATAATCTCCCTGTAGTCGTGAAAGAGATGCTGTACAGACCAAAGTGCGGAGTATCATTTATTTTCAACCAAGTGATTTTTAAGGATGCCAGGGTCTAAAATTCTGACGTCGATTTTGCCTTTGGTTCGTGCATATATTTTCATCTATTCAGCGCGAAATACAACTTGAAAACAGGCAGTTGCACAGGCAGCGATTCGACGAATCCACGACGCATTTTGCCGACGCCCGTTTTACGAACACGTCGCTATCAGCAGGTGACGTACATGTGCGTGTTGTAACACTTGCAATATCCTGCACGCTGTCGAATGGCCGGCACTCAAACGTGGCTATTAGCCTACCCGGTATTTCCGCGTTTTGAGATATGAGAAGAATCTCTATTTCCCCTACTTTTTTCGTTGCCTGTTTTTTTGATTACACTTTTTTCTCTCGTACGGATTATTTATTAAATCTACCTGCAGCTTGCTGACGTATTTTTCATTTTATACGATGATGAACGAAGTGTTTGCAATCGTTATAAATTATGAAACTGTTTCATAGAACGTGGAATATAAATGAGAGTAGATTTGTACATTTGTAGAATTGAATTTTTTATAAGTTTAGACGTATTTTTATGTGTGTATTTGAACATTTCAAATATGCATTACACTAGGTGTATTAAAAATATAAGCTAAATTAAAGTATTTCGACGAATCTGGTTAAAATTTGTTGGTGACCTCATTGTGTTCCGAGTCGGACTCTAATTAATCAATATTGCATAACTGCGAATTGAGAAAAATTAAGCGTTTTATTTTCGTAACTATTTCTTTGTTTCTCTTTTTGGAAAGCGTACCATCGTATTCCTTAATACGATAGTAACTGCAAGAATATTTTTCTTGTCTTCTTGGATATTGGTTTCTTTGTAGCCGCTATAGTTCATGTCTGTCCTACAACAAGGCTTGCAAAATTAAATTCTTGACGCATATTACTTCCCAATGCTTACAGAATTTTCAATGTGAATCATTGCCGTGAATAGAGACTAACTGTTTAGTGTCAATGATAAACAAACGTCCGGCGTGTTCAACATGAATGTAATTTCCATAATTTAGTCTCGTAAACATAATTAAATTTCGAACGCGGTAGCTCGTATCGTGAGCAGTGTTGTGATACGCGATATTAGTTACGAAATCGTTTGACGTTGCAAAGAGATTAAGTCCACCGGCTTTACTGTGACACTAGTGACGACAAATCTTGTGATAATTTATTCATACTTTGTAGGATATAAAATAATAATCTCAGAATCCCCCGAGTCGCATTGCGCTAATTAAATCATAAAAGGGCAATAGGTAGGCAAGTGGTAGTTACGGATTAAAGTGGTGGTTGTACGTTACTTTTCTGTGTAATTAAAGTAGATTACTATGATGAGAGTTAACAACGAATTGGCTACAGTTTGAGAAAGTTTGCATTTAGTCGGATACGAGTGAGGATCGCAGCACATGAACTTAGAACCTCCTTCCTTCAAGTTAACTTTGAGGGGAGCCAAAATAACGAAGGGTTAAGATAGTAAGTACAAGGGGGGACGCAATGCCTTGCCCCTCCCCCTTCCTCGATACGGCTTCGTTAAGAAGATTAGGCGGCTTTGAAGTTACGTCAACTGAAATTGTACTAGATCGAGCAAGAAAGCGTTCAGCTGCAGTGCAAATTTTTTCCTACACTGATAAATGGAGAAAAATTTACTGCCGCAAATTGTACACCCCGACAATGTTATATTATAAATATCTGACCAAAATGATTATGTATGCCATCCTTTTATTGCATAGAGTGGAACGTAATTATTTGTTAAAGTTGGAAACATTTTCTGCAAGAAAATAATATTGACAGTAATGTGTAGACAGTTATGATTATAGAAACGGTACGAAAAACGTACGAAACCCCTGCGAAAACAATCGTGCAAAAATGATTACAGTCGACGAAACTGGAGCGGTTATCGTTTGCGAGAGGTCATGGTATTATTTTTGCGTTAAAGAAAATTCTTACGGATATTAAAAGACGCGGATCCTAGAAATCAAATATACGATATCACATAGTGTCTCGCAGGCACTTCTTATTAAACTTGATAGCAGTTTTCCCAGCTATCGTATTTGCTTTAGACATAAGTGTAAGAGCAGAAACTTCGCACCAAACTTAGTCTTTACGTCTTTCTGAAATTGCGAACGAAGAAGACTATCGACATTTCCGTCTTAACTGTTGATTAAAACATGGCAGTTAAGGTAGGATATTGCAGTTGACTTGATTTACGCACTTAAATTTAATAGATATACTTTCTTTGCACTTTATAAAATTATATCATTGATTGATTGAACGTGCATCAAGTAAAGCTGTAATATAATTAATAAATAAGTAGGTTTGAAACACAGTTATCTTCTATCATATAAAACATTAAATGTACAATATATTATATTTATGCTTGTCAGTAAAAGAGAAAAATAGTGATGGGATGTATAGATATCTCATATAATTTAATATATTTTTGACTAGTCGAGATATATTAAATACAACGTGGAAATATATACTCACAATTTTCTTGAGAATTTCGTATAGCTCGCGCGCGATCGATTTCAGAACAGATATAACAGCGAAACAAGAACTATGGCTCGTGTTCTTAGTTGAATTTCATGCAAGCGTGCTCGTGGCTTGGAATGCACTTATCCGAATCTTGATACAGGAATTTATTTCATCCATTCACGCGCGTGCATTTCGTCTTGAAGTGAATTTACACTTGAGCAGTATGACGATAATCGTTCTGGACCTCGAATCCTGTGAACAACTTGCTATTCTGCTTCGCGAAGATTCCAACATCGCAAATAGAAATTTAACAACTGAATATATTAATTTCTTCCTACGTGCTGTTGTAATTCTATGAATATAAAAGTATTCTGTTTATTAATTTTATAGCAATCCATTTATTCATTGTATCGTTAGAGTGATATTTAATATAAGAAACGATTTACACAATTGACCTTAAATCTTCCTTTCAACTTCATCCTAAGCTTTGTCAATTTAAGCGAAAAAAAAAGAGGAGAAGAAGGTATCTAAGCTCCATTAAAATAAATCTTGTCTTGTTTCAATTTCCTTGATGAAAGTATAGAACAGCTGATCGTTAAAATATCATTAAAGGATATTATTTTCTGTTTGAACGAAAAAATTTCAAACTCGATTTTGGGTGGGTAAGGCAATGATAAAATAAAATTTAAGTACCAGACAAAAAGTTCCTTGTTTAAAGTATAAACCAGTTTAGAGTCTTAAGACCCAAGAAGAATTCAAAATTAGATTCAGGATGTTAGACAATACTTATTGATTGATGTCGTCAAATCAATAAGATTATTTTTTTCAATCCAAGAAAGTGAAAGGAAAAGTTGGAAAGAAGTAAGTTTCTTATTTCAAGACGTAGAAAAAAGAAAAAAGAAAAAGTAAAAAGAAAAAGAAATGGAAAGAGAAGGGAAGAAAAGTGTATAAATGTAACACGATGAAAATAAATATATTTCTTCAATAGCTTCTATTAAAAAATTTACCGGTAAGATTTCCATTTCTTTAATTTTCCATCGCTGATATTCTTCAATGTTTCGTGGAATAATTGTACAAAATGTTTCAATCAGTATAGTTTCAGCACTTCTAATAATGATATCATCGATATAACTAATAGTGTACTAATACTCCCTCCCTCCGTGTTGAATAGAAAGTTTTAAATGAATTCTGTTAAAAAATTGGCAGCGTGTTTATATGCTGATGGAAAAGGTTTATAATGTTTATAATAACGGGCAACTATAAATGTACTGCAATAATATTGAAATACACATGTGTATAAATGTCGTGTGTTTACCTATGCAGCAAATGTAAATTTTTCTCCGCTCACTGCGATTCAATAAAACACGTTACACAAGAGGACAAATAGAAGAATAAATTGAATTGCATATTAAAACAATTTATTGTTATTTTTTGATACTTTTGTATTTTTTATATTTTTGTTTTATTATATCCAAGTAAAATATACATAATGGTTTTAATCTATATTCGATAATATTATTTACGCGTCCAATAACGTGTGTATCTAATCCGCATATGTACAGTTTACATTTCAATGTTTATCGAGCTGCCTGTAAATGCAAATTTTGCAAAATAGGAGACAGATGCAAATATTTGCATCGACAGCTTCAGAGGACGGGTAAGATGCTATAAAATTTCAGCTCAATCTGTATTTAGCTCATAAGAAACGTTCTGTAAACACGGAAAGGTGAGTCGTCTATCTCCTAAACAAAATTCCAACAATGAATATTGTTGGAGCATTGGATACACCTGCTACCATCCGGGAAATCCTTCGTTTTTACCTTCACCGAGCACTTATGTGTGCTTTCTATCCGTGCGGAAGATCATCCAATATTTAGTGGTCGTTGGACGGGATAATAAATGTCGGTTCGATTGCAATACGTGCACGTCACGAGCGTAGACCCGATTTCGTTCGGTGGCCCAATCAGTCGAACCGCGCCTGATTTAATGCGTTATTTTATTAGAAATCTATAAAGCTATCCAGATTACGCGGGGAAAGGTTTATGGCCTGCCGCCAACCCACCGAGTTCGCCCTCTACCGCCCCTTTCCACTTCGACCTGAACCGTTTTCGACATCCAACATACCAGCACCATCACCGACTTCCGACTACCACACCAACGGGTCCTAGCCGATTTGGGCGTCAGCCACCCTTCTTTCGGTTCCGCCAGTTAACGTGTCTGCTCTTCCAATGTGGCGGAAGAAAAAGGACTCCCCGGTCGACTCGGCGAATTAATTTATGCGCGATTCCTTTTTATTTGGGTCGACCCGCGGACCGACAATTTCCACTCGAAATAGGCGACACCAATGCTGCGCTACGGAAGAGATGTGACTGAATCCTAGGCAATTTTTCCACAGGAGAATAATGCGCAGCACAAAAGAGGTTTTGCAAGTGGCAAAAATTGCGCGAATTAATTAATTGGCTTTGCAATTTGAATACAATAGGTGTTGTTAAATATATCACTTTACATAAGTTACTCTCATTTTTATATAACTAGGCAAATCATATTGTTGCTAAATAAAATTTCCGTACGTATGCTGCAAACATCAATTTAGGTTACTTTTTTATACTTAACAAAATATTCTTACGAGTTAATAATATATTCGCGTGTATAAGAGTTTCTCATTAGATAGTTATCTGTAGAAGAGAGAAAAGCAAGGGCATATAGAATTTAAAAGATTATCGGAAAGAGAAAAATTGTCTACTTCAGGCTTTTACAGTCAACGTAGAGTGTATTTCAGGAAACGATTGCAGAGGGTGCCAGAATTCTCGCCCCGGAAAATTGAATTCTCCGCTTTCGCTCCCATCCATGAATTTCGTCATCATAAAACAATGGACATAATTTTGAATCCCGTATTATTCACAGTTCAAAAACTTTTCTTCCGTATTGTTTTTCATCTGTAGTTTTCCGCACAGGCGCATCAATAAATTTATGCACGAATAGCCAAAGCGTGATTTACTGTTCATCGATAAAATCCGAGATTGAAATTCGTATAGAATATACATATTGCAGAGAAAAAGAATATGATAACATAAATGCACAGTCAGACGAGGGGAAATTATATAAATTATCATAAATATGCACATCGTGTACAGTGCAAGAAATTAAAAAATTATTATCCCTATATATCATAACATTCTTGTTTCGGCAGCTAACGATTTAACGAACGGTATAATTTATTTCCACTGCGAATCTGCGAGTTGACGTGCCGCATTTAAAAGTGCCTTCTATAATTCCGCGATGTGGTGTGACTGGTGTGGCGTATTGATTTTTAAGAGGGAAACGAGGAAAGTGCGGTGAAGTCGCGACGACGACGGGCAACACGTAAAGTCGCGAGGGCATTTGTTAATATCGTAATATTGATTATTTTTAATGAGGATGCCGTGGTAAAATGCTCGAGCAATTGAATAGACTACACCACCTCAGCTCCTACACCCGTAATAAGTTTTATTAAGACAAGAATAATACTCGACTATTGAGATTTTCTTTGTACAAATTACTTTCAAGATGTTTACGGATAAGATGCGGTACTTCCGATAATATTACGTGCGTGCAATATTTGTTCGATATTTCACTCAAAGGTGTGAAATAATATTTACGTGAAAAAGACTCACGCCATCGATAGAATTTTGTTAAGATACGTGTAGAATAAAATTTCACATTTCTTTATTAAACAACTTTCATGTCATATATATAACGAAATGTTTGTTGTGTTATTTAGAATGAAATATATTTAATGAAATTATAATTATTAGGGTTTTCCTAAAAATACGTCTCTCTTTTTCACAAATTTTCTCTTGATAATTTTTCTGTTAATCGTAATATTGGCCCTAAACTGATAAATGTTTTACACTTTTATTTATATATTATTGTTAGTATATAAAATTTAATTCAAGCTTACTCATTTAAATTGAAAACGTACATACATATACGTTTATAACATATATTTTATGTATGAGCTATAAAATAGGGATTTTTCTGTGGCAGATGCAGGTTTCATAAAAAAAACTGCTTTCATAAATTTTTCAGAAGAAGCCAAAACATGTAAATTATAGACCGTCATTTCTAGCAAATGTGATATTAACAATATAAAATTTTTAATATAAACATATACATGTACCATTTGAAAGAGAAGGGAATAAAAAAAAGGTAGAGCGCTGATATAGGAAACTGACAGCGTATGTATGTATGTATGTATGTATGTATGTATGTAAAGCTTATTAAAAAATATAGGGTTGAATGTAAATCCTATTCAAGCAAACTTGAATTCGCGCTGTCTTCTGTCAGCGTTATCCGCTTTCACATAAAATTTATGACAGAAGAGACCTCGTGTGCACAATGTATGATTTTTGGTCACGACAATATACATATTCGGAGTTTGTTGCATCAACACAGTCTATTCATCTCGACATTGCGATTGTTTCGCAGTTTTAATATCCAAGAATGCTTTAGAAGCTGTGGCGAAGAATGAGAGACGGAGCTTGGTTGCATTTTAATCCTTCCTATATCAGTGCGGTCTACGAAGATGTGCATCCATCCTTCGTAGCCGGGGGGTGAATCCCGGATCTCCGTGGGGAAGTGATCAAAGCATATTGAATATGAGTTTCATCCGGTTGACTTGCCCGCACAGAGCTCGCCTTCCTCGTCCTGCGTGAAGAAGGATAAGAGGAAGTGGAGCAGGCAGCATCTGCGGGGAAAACTGTCCGGCGAATTAAGTGCTGCAACAATTCCCGTAAATTGAGAGAAGTGGATTTGACAGAGGAAGCGATTAAGGGATCGATCCAAAAACTCGCGGATATCGACATTCAGTTCGAGACATAGTCGTTACTCGGTGGATTATTAATTGAAAGAGGGATATACGGGGAGATTGATTAAATTTAAAATTATGATCACTGGGGTAAAATCTCCTGTCCAGGATAATTCTCGCATTTATTACGAACGGATTTAGCAACTTTATTATGCATCACTAAGTGACGCTCAATAACCAACAAGTATCTTTTATTATTGCTGCAGGCCTTTCCCGAGATAGAGATGATATGCGACAATGATTGCTTTAACAAGTGATCGACATCTGTTTCACTTTAAACTATCCTTTAAACTATTGACATTGCTTCACAGGCACGTACAATCACTACAATCACTAGTGCATTCTAAACGTATTGTGTAGCTTTCAATCACCATGTTAACCCCTAAAGGCAATTTGGCATTGTGATATAACAATTACTTCTTCAATTACTAAATACCTGATTAACACGATAGATCAATGATCGCAAGAGACGCAATAGCAATCATAATGGATGCCGTGTATATAAGTACATAGTCTATCTTACAGCATTTTCAAAACTAAATTTGCACCTGTGAACGTGCTGAAATCACATTGTCTCACAATTCCTCGGAACATACGCCGAGAAAATATTGATTTTATTTATTCGAAAATAAGAATTTACGTATATTTAAAAGAAGAAAAACATGATAGATTATATACGAATCTCGTTCCAATAGATTTTCAATCGTAACATATTATAGATTTCCATTAGAGGGACGAAACTCGATTTCGCGTCGAGGCGAAGAAAAGCGGATGTGTTGGTATCAGGAGCGTTAAAATAATAAAATGGCAAAAGGAACAGACGTTCCTGCGAAAGGTATCCGCAAAAGTCGCTCGAACTTGCCGTGTACTCCATACCGGTTCTCTGACCACCTTCTCGTCTCCGCAAACTACAGCCGCTGCCGTGAAACTCTATAGAAAAGAGGATGTAGGGGTAAAGAGCACGTTATCCAGGCTGCGCGTGTGTGTGACTTTTAAACCACTCACCGTACAAGTTGACTTTTATTTGAACGAAGTATCAACAGGTATCGACCCGAGTCTCTCTTCCCCTACAGTATACATCTAGCAGCTCCGAGAACCTTCCTCTTCTCGTGCACCCTATACCTTCATCTTCCTCAGGCAGTCCGGCGCCAGGGCTATTCCCTAGTGATGAAAATCGCAGGACGCTATAGAGAAGTCGTTGCCGCACGGCACCGAGACTCTTTAGAAATTAACAGCACGTTGTTGGGTTGATTCTCGTGGATAGCGCGGACGAATAGCCTAGCATCTAACACATTTCTCTCCCGTTCGCGTTCGGGGATTTTCGTTTCAACCGCCTCCTCGTTTTATCGGCGAAGTCGGGCGCCGTTCGTCTTTCGTTCTACCTCGTTCCGCACCCTCCTTTTCCCCCGAGAGCAAGGAAATTGGTTACTCTTACTCGCCGACGATATTCCCTCTTTTTTTTTCTCATCGGCCAAGCAAGGTGGTATTCGGCACGACCGCTCCGCGCGCGCACGTATGATCGTCTTATTTTCTTTCGGTACACTCGTCGAAAAGCTCCTGAGAATGGCGTACTACGCGAATCCGCATGCTATTCATGCGGGACTGGGGTTGCTTTTAATTTAATATAATCTTTGAGATGGATTCGCGGCATGTTTATTCTGCCCGACCCGCCATAGGTTCAAAACAGGTAACTTTGATTGAATCGCGGGATACTGTGATCGAGATTGGTTGACCTAGCGAATTGAAGAAGAGAATGGAAGATGTTATCAGATGGAGGAAAAACGGCTTAGTCGTTTAGCCGAGGGTCTTACCTCGTAAAGTGCTGTAAATATTATACCTGATTGCGAGAGGCTTTGCATTGAGATTTATTTCTTGATACAATCAATCAATACAGGTTCAATTTAAATTCTCTTTCAAAAATTGATGAACTGTGTTTCCCACATAAGAAATAAAAAAAACTGGGTCACTTTCAAATCGATATTTTTTTCTGCAAATGATGCATTATGGAATAATCGATGCGGACGTTAGGAAAAACCATGATCGTCAATATCCATTATTTATCAACCGATAAGTGATTTTGCTATCGTGTTAGTTATTTCAGTATCTTATCTATCTATTATTCGAATGACGTCATGAGAAACGCTGCTTTATCAATAAATTATTGATCAGTGTCGTGTAATAATCTCAATAGCCATACCAAATATTTATAGAGACCTAAACATATAAAAGAAACAACAGCATACGTTGTGATTTGGAAATAATATTTCAGACCACAAGTTTATCTTAATGCGCGACACTATATGGAATTGGAAAGACAATTTTTGCATAAAAAATGAAGAAACCAATTTTATATTACAAGAGGAGAGATTTTTACACCTTGGGCAAACGTGCTTTTAGTGACCGAATCATTTTAAAATTTCCACCGTAGTTATAAAGTCGTTCCAGACGAAGCTATCCATAGCAATTTCTAGTGGCATTCCAACAAAATCCGAAGTCGATCCGGAGATTTCGAGGCTCGGCAGAAAGGCGTTTAAATCCATGGTCGATATTCCGATCGGATGAGCGGATGGCTCGAATGTAGGCAGTGATGGGGGTACGATTGGAGGTGAAAACCAGGGGTAATCCCGGGGATTATTCTCTCTGATCCCAGACCAAATATGTGTTCAACGGATGTCCGCTAACCACCACTACCGCTACCGCTACAGCATCCTTCCAGTAACTTCGCCTTCCATTCCCTGCCATTCTCATTATCGTTTCACGATCTTACATGATATAGGGTGCAAATGTCTTCCCGCTCTACGTGCGTGACGTCGCACGAAAGCAGACGCCGTTAGTGAAAATTGTTCACTAAAGTAATTATGCGAGGCAAGTATCGACAGGGCGGACTTCGGATGAGAGCCGTGGAACTTTGAGCGCCTGTTCAGATACTTGTACACAAGCCGATGGTGTCAGTATGCTAAGATATGGCGTATGTCTGGTGTTGGCATAAAGTAATTAAATCTTCACGAATTTGCAGTAATATGTGAATAATGAGAACGCTCTTTTACATACAGTCGGGGCAGTTACAACTTTTACAAATGTTAAGATGTTTCTCACTTGATTTAGTACGACGGAACAAATTGTTTTTTAATACATCATTTGTTTCGAAATTTAGATTTCGAAAGGTTAATTACAGTAGGATTGAAATCTCGTTTGCCGTAGCAGTAATCGATTCACGCGCACAACGGATATTGTTAATGTCACGTTTTCCGATCGATCGCTCGTATACACCGAGTTGCACCGTAACGGCGGGGAAATGTAAAATTTTGCTCACTACTCATGGGGCTTGTGCCGTCGCGCGCTGGTCGGACAAGCGACTGGCCGAGTTGTCGGTGTTGACCAAGGAGAAGTTGGTTGCACCATTATTTAGCGTTTGAATGCCCGATAAGAGAAATCGCGGCTGTTTCGGACAGACATTGTTTGGCCACGGACAGCCCACGTACATGCACGCAGTGGTACTAGCTCCTCTTGCACAGATTTACGCGATGGTGTGTTCACTCCGTTTCTCTCTCTCTCTCTCTCTCTCTCTCTCTCTCTCTCTCTCACACACACACACACACACACACACGCGCGCGCGCGCATCCATTCTTGCATTGCTCTCTCCATGAACTTCTCTTCTACTGTATCCTGGTCTCTTTTTGACTACAAAGTTCGTATATTTATTTTCCTTTTGTCTTTCTTGTAATCTCTTTCTACTCTTGTTTCATTTCCATCACTCTCTTGTTCGTTCTTTCACCCTATCTTTCGCTCACACTTTCCCAATTTTTTAACTTTCGAACGCGAAATAAACGTTAGTACGTGTGATTTGTAATAGTATGCATATACAGGGTGTACTAAAACCACCGGATACCCTTTTAATCATAAATTCTTTAGAAACTTTCAAGACAAAAATTCTAATACAAAAATGTCGAGGCTATAAGAGTTTTTAAATAATAAGCGATTACATTTCACAAATGACAGGCCTGAGATTTCGCGCGCTCAGGTACGGCGACACGACGAGTGATAAAGGTGTTCCTACGAATATTGCCCTTTTTAGCATAGTGACAACTTTCACAACAGACTTAACGATTCATTCTCGAATTAATTGTTCCTCTTGTTATCTTTAACCATTTCTTTTGTTAACTTTGTGTAACGTCTTATTAATAAAAGGAAGGGGTTCACTATGATGAGCATCTTGATCAGACTGATATCCTTCGACTTAGTTGATCTCCGATATTCTGAGTGAACTTGGAATTTTCAGTTAGATTCAATCTAGTCTCCTGCCTCTCTTTATCCTCAAGTTTTCAAAATAACCGGATCATCGTCTTCCCAAATATTTTCTGTCCCGTTAAACGGTGACTTTGGTTCTCGCTCGCTCGCGAAACACATAGGAACACTTTTATCACTCGTCATGTCGCCGTGCCTAAACGCGCGAAATCTCAGACCTGTCATTTGTGAAATATAATCGCTTATTATTTAAAAACTATCATAGCCTCGACATTTTTTTATTAGAATTTTCCTCTTGAAATTTTCTAAGGAATCTGCGATTAAAAAGATATCCAGTGTTTTTAGTACACCCTGTATAATATTGTATGGTATCATACATATATGGTAGACTATAATGTATATTTTTAATATATTACTACTAATATAATCAATATAAATAAATTAGTCAAAACGTCAAGATATATGTGTTTTTTAAAATGATATAATTAGCTACATTTTAGAACATTAAAATGAGAAAGAAAATTGTGTCTGTGAAATAAAACCATTCAAGATATGTTAATGTGTGACGATAAAGTTATTATAGAATCGTATTATCATTAAAATCAGATTAACTCAGACTTCTGGCAATTTCCGCATTTAATTGAGTAAAGTGGTCATGCAAATTTAATGAGATGTAATCGAGTTATCGGGGATGATTTTCGATACGTTTTCTTTGCGCAGAAATTTTCAGCTGTAATATGATAGTCGAATAAGAGATTCCACCGCGAATTTTGGGGGTGTTTAATGATTAACGAGAAATTATGGATACATAATTACTGGCGCGCTATGTACAACAACGACGATCGTTATCTCTTTCAAAGATAAGATGTGTCGGATCGGTAATGATACAGTAGAAAGCAATAATCCACTCTGTCGAATACCTTAGGCGGCTCGTTGCTACAGTGCATTTGGCCTGTCTATTACTCAGGTCTCCCGGCACGGGACATTAGGACACTATTGGTACATTATCAGCGGGCATTAATACCGGCAGCCGCCTCGCACTATCGCGTTGCACGCTAAGATAATTACGGAGTGAAATATCGTCCGGTAAGGCAACATCGCCAGTTACGACCACGTTGGGACCACGCTTGTTCCCGTACCTCCTTTGACCCCCGCAACCTCCACGGTGTTTCTCTCGCGCTCCGACCGCCGGCAGCCGGGCGTCTACCTCTCTTTTTCCACCACCGGGGTTCGTGTCTTCTCCTCGTATTCCCCGCTCGTTTCCTCGATTCTTCTTCCACTCTTGCCGCCTGGCACCTTCCTCACGAACGTGGATTTCGGTGGAGCTTTCCCGGTCTGACGATTTCAATTTGTCGACCGGAAGGAAGAAGAGCGGAACTCATTCGAACCGCGGAGAGCCGCCGCTGGTGCCGGAGTGAGCGTGGCTAGTTTTATCCTTGGACCCTATATCCGTCCTCTCTTTATCTCCTTTTCGCTTTCGCTCGTCCCTCTTGCTGACTACCCGTTTCACAAACCTATCCCTCTCTCCCTTCTAGTTTTCACTTATTTTTATTCTCATTTTTGTTTCTCTCTCTCTCTCTCTCTCTTTCTCTTTTGTCTCTCTCCTCGAATCGCGCGATGGAAAATCGGTTGCTCCGAGGCTGCTACGGATCAACGAAACTATAAGACGCGAGTACAAGAGGTTGAAAGGGACTGGAAATTTCGTCAGGTTGTTTCGATATCGTCGAAATAGTTGGCAGATGGTAGTAACAAGGGTGAGAAGCGCGCGAGAGGTGTGAGCTGATAGACGACAGCGCACGCCAGAGGGAGAACAAGACGGGACTGCCGCAATGGGGAAAGAGCATGAGGGGGCAAGAGTGACGCGAAGAGAGCGTCAGTTCTCAGGGGTTGATTTACACTTCAACCTACATCCAATGCAGCCAACCTATATACGAAACTCGTCAAGTTTCTCTACCATGCTCCCTGGAGTCGATAACTCGAGGATACCAAACTCTTAGCCGTGATGGTATATGATGCCCGGCTAAGGCAATAGCTTGTTGCCCGGTAGTCCGGCATCAACGACTGTCCACTATGTCTTCGAACTAGTTCCGGTTACATTGGCGATAATGTGCTCGACAACTTGCTAAAGAGCGAGGTCGCTAACAACAAATTAACACGGGCGTTATGTCTGGTCTCAACGGGAAATTATTACCTTCGGAGATGCAGTTCGCCATCTACTTAGGGACAATTTGTGATCGTACCTTGAAGTTAAAGCGGTATACGTTAATTCTGTCGTTTAAGAGAGTGCCGTTTAATTAAATTAAATCCTGAAAGAAAGGAATCTGTAATATGACTTTCGTGGAAACGAGATAGATTGTAAGTTCATCGAATAACGTCGAGCAATTTGCGTTACCAGCCGCGTTTTTATTCGGTTACTTGGGTCTATCTGTTGGAAATTTCTCATTCGGAGTTAATTAGTCAGTTAATTAAAGCTACATAGAATTATTGCACAAAGCAAAGAAACTTGATTTCAAATAATCCAACAAGCATCTCAAACTGTTGAAACTATTGATCAGATATGAAATAAAGCATATAAAAATTATTAGCGGCAATCAGTAAGAAGGGAGATAAACTATTAATGTCGAAATACATAAAATTATTTTCTTAGCCTTATAAAAAATATTGACATTCCGTCATTATTGGTACAGTATTAATAAAAAATAATTTTCTTTTAAACAGTAACTCATCACAATTTCTTTCAAAGCTTATGCGTAGTACCTTCCTACAAAACACCATCGCTCTTCTAATCATAGTATTAATAACAATAAAAGCGTAAATCTTTTATAAGCAAATGTGTAAGACTTATAATTAAATAGCCTCTCAATTTTTATGCTCAAAAAACACACCAACGGACATGCAGAAGCTGGTACAGGAGATTGTGAATGTATGAGCTCGTTTGCCGAACAATTTAGAAGATACCACCTAAACGTAAAAGTGCGAGAAGATACGAGGCGCATAAATAATAGATTTTTAATCCGAGTCCACAAGGAAAAATGAACCACCCTAGGAAGCGACTCCCGATTCATTTTCCTTTTCATGAGGCCTGCGGAGAGGCCAGGGCGAAGAGCGAATATGTATGTTCCTTTTTTACTCGGGACGTAGGAGAGATTAAGATTTCAGCTATTCTCCGCCGAGCTTCTCTGACGTTTACGCGCCTGCTGAATCGCAAAGGTACGGCGCTGCCTGAATTCTATTATACTAGCGAAAATCGATGACAGAGAATTTGGAAAAAGCTTTATTTTCAGCATTTTGTACTTCTTGTTTAGAATTGTCATGTTTAAATGCGATCCTCAATGTTGAGGCAACGTTGATAAATACTTGAAAAATGTTTGTTAGACATTCTTCCTTATAATACAAAATTATTAGAAACCTTTTGCTTGACGAATTTATGAGGCCTCTTCACAGAAGTGTTTTCGTATTTATCAAAATTTATTCCTTTTTGCGCTTTCTATAGATATTAATATATTATTTGTAATAATGTGCCTCCCTTTGCAACATCTGAACATTTATTTTGCTCTATCACGTCCAATCGAAATTTCAGTTTTCGCGTTTGCGGACGTGCGTATGAAATCGAATAGATTTCTGTCGTAAAACGAGTATCAGTTTACACGGCTCTGCGGCAATACGTTTTGAGGGGCATAAATGTCGCGAAGAAGATTGGAAGTGCTGCCAAGGGAGAGTGTGGATGTGTACTTGGAACACAACAGCAGGGTCGCTCTTAGCAGAACGCGTATAAGAAAGGTATGGCATATTGAAACAAACCAGGATCGAGGGTCGCCATAGGAATGGGACGTATGTAGCTTTAGTCTCGAGAGATTCGCATTCATTCGCCGTCCTCTGTAAATCACCCTCAAGTCTTGATCCCTTCAAACTCGTATCCAGCATATCGTGATCTTATATAAGATGCATCAGTGTAGAAAAGAATAGTGACAAATTCGCTAACCCGAGTAGATAAGGTGCCGGGTCGGTTAGGCCGATTTGTGTCTCCGACGCATTGCTCGGAATAAGAATATTCCTCTGTGAAGAACGACGTCACATCTGGAAATAGAGAAGTCGATCGATTGACTTATCAAAAATCAATATCGATTGCCCCGCGAGGAACGTTGACAAATGAAGCGATATGTTAGAATGGGATATAAGTTAAGTGGCACAAAGTGGCACTTCCATGCGTGGCGTTTCAAGATGTGCACGTATACGATTCGCACAAGTGGAGTAACTTTTGATATATGCAGTCCCAGTGTTGAGAATAACTTGATGTTTGTTGTACTACTATATCGGAGCACGTGTAAGCGCGTGAATTTAAAGAGAACTATCTAACAATAAGTATGCATACCCGAGAGTTGAATAAAGCTGCGCATAAATTCCACAATTCACTCGCCCATACCATCCGTGCATACCTATACGCGCAACTTTTCAATTGAAAAATAATTTATCTAAATGCTTCTGTTGCCCTCGGGATACGGCTGCTTCAGGTGCCAAAGAATTATATCCTCAGTGCAGAAGCCTTAAGCTCCAAAGACATAGAAACATACAACATAATTCTCCCGTATACCTATATCATACAAATCCGATAAATGAATATCAGTAGTTCCCATAACTCGTCGTTTAATCCAATGACAAATGTAAGTAGCTTCCATAAACTTCGCATGTTCCTAGCGTTTTATGAATTTGCATTAAAGCTTTCTGTGACGTGATCCCATTCCGAATGGCTCGATCCGCAGACACGTTGAGCTATGCTTAAACAGCGCCATAGATTTTTCGGCTTCGAACCATTTGAGCGTTCCCGTGTGTTCGTAGCGCGAGAACCGAAGCCAATGTGTTCTCGGCGAGAGAAAGTCGTTTCAGTTCGCGTTTCAGGACTGGTATTGGTTCCAGTTATGTAGGTACAGATGGGCTAGCGCGCACGGTCGACGGGGCACAAATATATCTATATAGCTGTGCAAACTCTCCGCTATTGCAGGAAGAGCGAATGGGCTAGGGAAGGCCGGAACGGAGGGCGAAGAGTACAGGTGTGGGTGTGTGTATGTGTGTGTGCCATTTGTGAATGTCACTGTGTAACACAGAGCCGCGGCTGGACATGAGGGACGGAGAAACTGTGAAATACACGGCTCAATACTTCGCTGGTGCACGCTTTGTCGCGGTCAGCCCCAAACTCACCCGCAATTCTAATTGTTACATGAGGCATCGGGCGCCTCGAATATATGTCGATACACGGTGGCGCGAAAAAAAAAACTATCAGGCAGAGATAACTGGACGCGTCGCGGTTGGTGTATCCGGAAGTAACGTTGTTACCCGTAAGTGTTGTGTCGACGTAAATTCTACCGTTACACTCGGTTACCCACGGCGAAGGTGAAAATTGGAAATTGAAACGAGTATTCTATGATGCAATAGGTGTTTTTCTCTTATGGCACGAGATTATCCTACTTGAAATAATTATTTTATGGCGTACAAATGTAAGTCATTACTATAAAATAATTATACAATTAGAATATAGAAAAAGTGTAAAATGTCTACAAGGGGACACAAATTATTTTAAATTTTACAAATTTATTAAGCGTGTAAGTAGAAATAATCTCTTATAATATTATTAAATAAACCTTGGTTCTTTTGTTATTAAATAAATAGTGACGTCGTTTTTTTATATTGCTTTCTCCTAGAAATATTTTCTTCTAGACATAACGTTTTACGTATTCACAAAAATTATAGATATTTAATTATGTCAGCCATATGCATAGATTCTTCATACTTAATGTCGTCCTCGAAATATAAATCTCAATATTTGAAGCTGCCATATTCCTTACATCGCGTATATACTTATACCTGTACCAATTTATTTCATGTCGGCTCCATTTATTTCAACCTGTTGATAGGTAGGAATTCATGTATGCCAGTATGATCTCAGTAGTACTTTTGTAACATATATTCTGACAGTACCTTCCTAACATACGCTGACGACATGATTCATGGCTGTGCGAGTAAATTGAGGAAAAAAGAAACTCGCCAGATTATATAGTGTAAAATTACAATCATACATATGTGATATTGATAAGCATGAATTCCCAAGAATGTGACAGTTATTGGAAATGTATCATTGCATTCGTGTTATTGAAATATCGAGACAGCTTTGCATACATTATTTTAAAAGGAAAAAAATGAATCTTGTCTCTTCCTTTATGTTTCTCTCCAATATATATTTGAAGAGTAATAAATAAATACATTCTCTACGGCAGTTATCCATTCCTGTCGTATATCTGTACATTGAATACTACTGGCTCGCTTCAAAATGCTACATGAACAATTAATTGCGGGTATATCTACGTGAGTTACAACTTAGTTAGGTAACAGCTACCGTGCAAATTTCCATGTTATGTAAATATCTATTTTCATAGAATTAAATTGTGTGTATATATAATATGAAATGAAGAGAAATGACTGTGAAAACTACAAAAAGAAATACTATGCTATGATATTGAAAATACATTATACAAAGTAACATTATATTATTTATTAACTTTAATTGAACATACATTCTACGATACAGAAATAGTGAAAGAATACAATGTATTCAATAAATCTTCTCTTTTTTGATAGACTGAATATATTGGTGAGGCGATGTATATGTATACATCAGAAAAACATATGCACGAGCCGAGAGAATAGTTGAACTGAGTCGTGATGGAAAACAATGGAATAAAGCGGAGTGGAATGAAGTGTATGCCTTTTGAATGCCCTCTGGGCAAGCCCTCGGGGAGAGAACTTAAAATGTTACGAAAATACGAAACAGGGATAAAGTAAGAGTAGCTCTTGAAGTTGAAATATGAATATACTACTGACCGTGTGAACATTCAAAGAGAAGATAGTGGTGGAGAATATTCTCAGAAAAAGGCAATATATATATTATATCAGAGAGAGAGGGGGGGAAGAGAGAGACAAAATATATATCAACAAAAAAAATCTTTATCTTATATCGAAATATTTCTCACGGATGTAATTTATATTTTAATGAATAGATATATTTACGTTAGAACGTTTTGCTGCATAAATTTAAATATATCGCACATGTGGATTATTTAAAATTACATATAGCATTACTCTTTTCTGTGTAATAACAAGAGTGGGTTTTTTGAATTATGAAGCTTAATCTACTGATAAGTACTTTGCCGCAAATAATGTAATTCGTTCTGTAAACGTTTATTCTCGAAAAAGAGTGTGGAAAGTTGAAAAACTAACGCGTCGTCAGTCAGTTTCGCAATTTTCGCACACGATCAAACGAGCTATTTTCCGACGTGTGTATCGGACCAGTTTACGCAACTGAATTTGGTAAACGTGCGCACAATTAATTTTGTACATACGTGTGCAACAGCAATCCGTCCAGTATCTTGTATTTTTTTTCACTGCGTGCAGTCGTCACAGGTTAGGTAAATTGTTAAAATCGCCTCGGATGAAACAACGGCTTTTGAGAACACGTTTATTATGACGCTTGTTTTTTAAATTTAACAAGTAACAAGATTTTAGACTCATGATTGTCCCGTATCATTGTTCTCAATCGTATCGACTACTCCAGCTTAAGAATTGTGTTACTTTTCAATGTTTTTTTTATCAGCTTCAATTTTTATTCTCACGTTCACGGGAATTAGTTAGGTAAATAACTTTCACTTCCCTTTCTCGATCAAACTCTGTCATTTTTGTTTCGATCATCCTACAAACTACGGTCATTAGTCAAATTTCACTTGGATTTTCCCAGGGAAAATTACATTGCTTTTAGACCATCTAATCTGGAAGTACTCATCTATCGTCCGAGAACATGAGATTATTTTGACTTTAACTGTTACCGCATCGCTGAAGACAGCTCAAAGCAAAACCGCACCGTCCAAAGTATAATTATGTGTCTTATTAATAATTAAAGGTTCATATAACGTTAATTTATGCACTGTTAACCGCGTTGCACTCTCAAAGCCCACCTTTTCACTTGTTAATTTTATCATCGAAAATCCTTGGTTATTTGTTTGATTTATTGTTTACAATTATTATGATCAAAAATATGATTCAATGCAACTTGATATTACGATAAATATTGATTCGATAATATTTTCAGGAAAAGCATGCATAAAAATTATTATTATTATTACTTTTTATTTGTTATGTATCACGCAAATTTATAAGCACAAAAATAACAACTTCGTAATTGCATTTTTAGTTGTTTAGATGTTGTTTCGTGTATGTATTATTAAGACAGTTTTTTAAACTTTAAAACTCTTTTCTCACACTATCCTAATTGTATCTTAAATTATATATTTTAAATTAAACCAAACCTTGCGCAAACGGATAAACTAATAATAAGTTTTGCTTATTAAAATTTTTTATTTTAACAATGTAGCTACAAGCTCTACTACGCTCTTTGTAATTATGCTCAAAGCTACTGTTATCATCTCGTTATGATCAACACTTTTTTTTGCAACTGACAGTCTGCTCCATTATTTGTAAAACAAATTATCTTAATCTGTAAATTTTTATAATTAATTGCCTCACTAGCTGTGTAACAAAAATAATTATTTTTGCGAATGTTGAAATAATTTAATTCATTTTTATCATTTGTTTTGTGTTTCTTACACAAGCATTGTTGAAAGGTAAACGCACGCAATCTATTATTTTTATAATATAGTAATGTAAAGATTTTATACAGATAATGTACGAAGTTCCTTGTAAGTTTCATGCGCCGGAAAGTTTGGTCAACATTTCCTTCAACTAAACGAAAGATCAGCAAGTCTGTAGAATAAAGCTTGCAAAATAAATAAAACCGAATCTTTCAATATCTAGTGATTATCCAACAGCGATTCTGAGATTTAAGAAATTACTAAATTACAGAAATGTAAAAATTGATGATTACATTTTTTATCTCTCTTCAGATATTGAAATTCCGCGCAGATACTTGGGAAGAACCATGACGTAACGATCTCTTGTCGTCTGTTGTTAGGAATTTTGCAGATCAGACATTACTAATTTGTATTTATAAGATATCAATTTGTCTTGTGTACGGAAGCACATAGTCTCTTTAATACACTTAATACGACTTTGATTCCTTTTGACAAAGGAGCTTTCTGTATCTTCCGAGCCTCGTTCCAAGATCACGATAAAAGGAAACGCTCGGCCGTTAAACGCGAAAAGCAGCGGCGCTTCGACAGAGCCCCGGGACGCGTTTGTACGTCGCTATACACGTGATCTACGTACCTGTGTACGTATAATACGACGAACGTTTACGACCCGAAATTCCGACGAAGACCTCGCCGAAATTTCAGTGTGCGAGGCTGCACGTTGAGCATCCACATCCACATCCATATTCATGCGGACCCGTGGCGGGTGGCGGGTATGCAAATAACAATATAGGTTGAAATGCGCGTAAAGCGTGCGAGCGTGTATGTGGTATGAAATGGGGCCGATATGTGTGTGTGTGGGGGGGGATAGCGATGTTTCGTGTGGGTATAAGAGAGTTCGGGATCGCGTCAGATGACGGAATTTTTCAAAATGTGAAAACTAATATTGCAAACCCGCGGCCTCTTCCGGGGATGGATCATCTCGACTATGACTAGCAACGCCTCACCCTCGTTTCAACCGCGCCTTGATATCCTTCTTCCCTCTCGTGCTGTTTCACAGCACTACTTTCTTTTTTTACTTTATCCTATCCTATCCTCTCCGCTACGTCGCCAGCCTAGTCCTCCGGTCACCCTCTTCCCTTTTATATGTGTCGTTTGTGTGTATGTATATGGAATGTCATATAGCGAAGGAATATACCGTGTAGCTCACTGACAGTTACGGGTATCTATATAGCGATTCACGGTACACCGCCTCTCATCGGCCTGTCTGCGTCGTGGAAAGGGAGCTTTCTTTATTAAAGCTCGCCGGAGTGACCAAAATATGAGTTTATATCTACTATGGACCGCCTGCTTGTCGTAACCCTCGTCTGCCTTCGTCATCACGGAAAATGAGGTACAAATATAAATTTCGTTGGGTTGGCGTCTTTTATTACGAGGTTTACGGTACGTAACTTCTGATGTACGCAAATATGAAAATAACTTAAGTAATATATTTAATACAAACAAGCTTTAACACAAGCACAAACAGTTAATTGAATTTAATTGATCTAACAATAATACGGACACGCAAATCTATGTAGATATATGTATAGGTATTATATTTAATACAAGTAAGGTTTAACACAAGCATAAACAGTTAATTGCATTTAATTGGTCTAGCAATAATACGGACACGCAAATCTATGTAGATATATGTATAAGTATTATATTTCTATTAGTACGCAAGGTGTTTATTATGTTTTGTTCAGTGTGTCTGATTGTGTAACACAATTCAATATTTTAACCATCTACCAATAAAATTATGTACATAGTTTCAACTTCAATGTAAGTTACAATCGATACTAGAGTAATTTTAATTATTTATTGCGTCAAAATTGATAGCCATTGAATTAAAAATATCAAGAAAGTTGTAGATACAATTTCTCGCGTTATCTCCTCCGGAAATATTATCGTGAAAACTTTCATATACTGCAATACTCGTAATAATAAACCATACCTCGATGGAACTCCAGGGATTTAGTGAAACATTATGGTTAAACAATTCAGAGAGAGAGAGTGAATGAGTCTCCGGAGAGCATTGGTTTTTCGCCGTTATCGTGATATTCTAAAAATTGATCAATAAGTAGAAAGTAATTTAACAATCCATTTAACAATCATTTATTCGCGAAAATGGAATAAACTAGTTAGTGTTCGGTAGATTTATAATTTTATTTAATCATCAGCAATAACATGTAACAAGATATATTCAATTTGCGTAAATTATTAAAGTGAATAAAATCTATAACAATTATTTTATTTTATATGCAATTATAAAATGTATAGGAATTTTGCGGCTGTAATTCATAAATATTAATTATCATGACTTATTTGCTTTTCGCAATTTATCAAGATTATTATATGTACTTATAAAAGAAATTTAATATTATTTGCAATAAAATTGCTATTTTTCCATTTAAAAGAAATATGAGACAATCTCTCTTTGATTTATACATATTGAAATTTCCTGCCTATATTTTATATAAAGCGATAGAAAGTAGCGGTCAGCAAGGATTCGTAAATAAAGTATGAAACATCCAACGTTTCACTACGAAGAAGGTAAAATGGGTAACGTTGCACTTCGAAATTGTAGTTTCCAAGAGGGACCTAGATGAGGTGCTTCAGATCTTAATGTGAGTAGTACCGTAGTGGTAATAAAAAGAATGAAGACGAAAAAAGTTCAGCATCGCGCGCGCGCGCGGGGAGGGGGGGAGGTGACATTATTACATTTTGTATATTTCAAAAGCGGACATTTCGGTGTATAATAAAATCTCGATTGCAATATTGCGATGATAAATTTGATTGCTTGACATATATGTTATCTATACAAACTGATTGTACCTTCATACATTTTTCCGATGCTTGGAAAATGTCGAAATCAATATATACATACCATCTGCGAAATAAAATTGTCTATATACGTACACGCATATATGTATATATTTATTTGTATTACGTTACATCACTATTACATGTATTGCATGCATATCTATTTCTCTCTCCCCTCTTTCTCTCACTCTCTTAATCTCTCGTAATAAAACGTTTCAACGACCTATAACTATCTATAGTTGAGAGAATTTATGTATAAGAAGTTACAGGAACATTATTGTAGATCGTACAAGTATGACTGATTGTCCTATTTCTGTGAGATTCGATAGAAAACACTTATACTCTGTCTCCGATTGTTCCAATTGGATGATTTATTAATTACTATGGTAGTAATTAATACGACGTAATATATTCTAATATAATATAAAATTTACTTTTCCCACTCATTATTCATAATGCTCTCGTTAAGTAAATGATAAAATATTAATTTTTATATTAATTTTCCTCCATACACGTATTATACAATTGTATTTATATTATCTTTTCATTGAGAACTTGTAATATCCGTATTCCGTGATGTAGTGTAATTAATGTTACAAGTACCAGCAATTGTAACAAGTATTGTTCTATTTTTGTTGTCGCTGTTTTGAATGAAAAGACCAAAACCTTGAGACAAGACGCAGATATAAAGCTCCTTGCTCAAAAATAAGTTTGTACAGTAAACAGGATAAAATGATCGCCCAAAACGAGAGTTTTATAGCCAAACATTCCTATAGCGTTACTCGTTACAACATCAAGTTAGAAACTTTTCTTCTTATAAGTCGATTATGTAAATTTTCATTTTAACGATTAAGTATGTTTTAACTTCCAGATATAATTGATCAATTTATTAGCCACGGATGGGAAAAATCATCGTACTTGAAATTTTAAGAAAATTTAAAAGAAGGGTCAGCTAAAATAATTAAAGCAGTACGTTACATCATGACTATCTCATTATATGTATAATTAGATTAGAATATTTAGGTAAATTTTGAAGTAAAATTGGAAAAGAAGTATAAGCAGGTCATTTAATATATCTCACTTTCACCTTTGCGATATTTGCGATTATTTCTATATGTAGCGAGAGACGCAAACAGTCACATTCGCCTGCCTGCCTTGCTCTATATCTCTTTCTTTCCTTTTGTTTTCCTGGCTCTCGACCTCCTTATTTCGGCCGCTTTTTTAGAGATCCGAATTGCAACTATTTCGCGTTCAAGGCTCTCTCCATGCCGATAGTTAGTGCGAGGTATCCAAGGAGAGCTTTTTCGAATACCTCAGCATTTAAATATTCGTAGCCTCCCCTGATGCTTGGACGTCTCAGCCCCTCGAGCTACCAGTCGGCCGACCAACGAGTCGATACGAATCGCGGTTGTATTTCAAAGAGTTGCCTTTCCCTCTTCTTCCCTCTTTCACCTCTCTACCATCAACCGCCCTTCGCTTTTCTCCTTTCCATGTCCCTTGGTCGTCGCAGCTGCTTTCTCTATCCTTTTACTCGCTACCCGATCTGCCGTGTAGTCGCGTCGGTTACAGTTGTGTGCAGCGCGAAGTGTGCGTCATTGGCAAAGCGGGGAAAGGCACTTTCATAGAAAGGCCGCCGTTTCTGGTGCTGCATCGTTTTACGTGTTACGTCCGATCGTGAATACCCGGCTCGCCATCGGTACCTTTATCTGCTCCTCCGCATCGTACGCTCGTAGACTTCTCTTCGGAAGTGCCTTTGTTCGAACGAGTTGGTCGAGTATTGCGGTGGCCGTGGCGAAAGCCGGTTGCGGCTGCTGTTTCGTTCGTGCAAAAGAATTGCCGATTTAATATCGTGACACGCTAGCATGCTAAACATTCCTATATACCGAATGTGATATAGCTCTCGTTCAGTTTTGTTCGGATATCAAATTTCTCGTAGCGTCGCATATGTAATAATTTTAAAGATTTCGCGAATGCAAATATTTAGTGAAAGCCTTTTTCACGTTGCCAACAGATGATTATCATTGAACAAAATTGTTTCATAATCATATCCGTCGGGTCTTTATTATTTTCAGAGTTTATACATAATGTATTTTTAACATGTGACATTAAGTACTTAATATGAAAAAATTATTCAGATCAGAGCTGACCCCATTTGTATTTTGTAATTAATCTTTCCGTACAGTATGTTTTGTATTTATATTAAGACCGCTGTCATGTTCTCACAAATTAATATCACTTGGTCTCGTCGCGCTTGTTGAGAGATAAATAATGATCTCTCACATGGGAGACTCTCATCGGCCGTCCGATGTTGCCGAAATACTTCATTTTCCTACGTTATTAAATATATCCATTCCTCCTATCATTTTTCGTATGTCACGTGAAGAGTCAATCATCTGGAGGGAGAAGAAATCAATTCGCATTTATTTTGACAAAGAGCTGCTTCAGAAACATAACAGCGAACAAAAAGAAATTGAGTGACGTCGTAAGAAGACTGATTAGCAAATTCTAATTGTTACATATTGCACGCGACATATTTTGCATATAAGATAATGTATTTGTCATTATTTTTGATAGCTGCAGTAAGAATCGTTAGCCGTTCAATTAAACTTGTGGCGTTAGTAGACTGTTTTGCAGATTAAAAGTTTCTATAATATAAATGTGACTTGAATGATCTTTATTACCTCTTGCTGGGATAGTCGAGGAAAATGTTCCGTGCGCGCGATATCACTTTGTATATTATTATCGCCTCGTTTTACGGGTATAAACCGTTTGTGAAATTCATCCAGATTAAGTCTACTAAGTCAAACGCAAATTCGAATTCAATGCTTCGCGCTGTCCGTTAATACAGAAGTACAAGTAAAAAGTTCATCGCGCATCGCTAACTCTTAAAGTTATCCGAACTCGGTCGAATTTGTACGGAGAACCGAAAAGAACTGTCCATTGGAGAATCCGGGACTGGTAAGGAGAGAAAAAAGATGAGAGAGAACACATACATATCGTTGTGCCGTCGAGTGAGTTGAATATTTTACTTGGGCCTAGCGTCGGCATATACCCACTTTCAAAGGTAGTTCTTTCTCTGCGACGTCTCTCTCGAGGCGTACAGCAGGTTGATGTAGCAGACAGCTCTGGATACTGACCCTAGTCTCTCCTGTCTTTTCCGAGACTGTTGTGTTATTTTTTTCGGGCGCGCGTGCGCGTATATATACAGAGTGTCCCTAGTTTATCGCGCTTTTTTACCGCTAACAAATACGAAAGAAAAATTATGTTTAACAACTATGAGATATAAATTTTGAAAAAGACTCGAAAGTCATAGTGTATTATTTTAGTGTAATTTTATCTTTGGAAATGTGCAATAAGAGAAATAATGTGAACATGTTTAAGGACAATTATTATCTGAAAATTATTGAATAATATATTTCGAATTTCTGATGATACAATATGGAATTTGTTACAAACAATTTGTATATTGTGAAAAAAAGGATGGAACCGCCGGAGAGCTTAAAGAAGATAGCAAGTAAAAAGTGGCCAAAGTGCCTCAAGAGCCTACTCGCAGGAAAGCATACATTATGAACGTATACTTTTATGAGCTAATGACCAAAGTGCTCTTCTACAGTGCTGTTTAGGCATAGTGGCCAATTCTTTGTGTTGAAGGTTTTTATTTATTATAATCATGTTCATAAACTTTTCTTACTTGTTATGCAGTTGCTCTAAATTAAAGTTAAAGTTATGAAAAGATATACGTTCATTTTAATCTGATGTATTTTTTAGACCTGTAGTTGTTTTTACCGTACAGTTGAGATCCCACATTCTTTGCTTATTCTCTGCTTTTGCGTTATTTATCGCTTTTTGCATTGCTTTCTTTTTACTTTATACTTCCGTGATAACGTGGTCATGCATAAAATGAAAAAGTTCAAACTCGATCTAAACTTAATTTAAAAATATAATCAAATTAACGACTTTAAATGCATGCTTAGCTGATATACTTAACATCACTACTGTCCACGGTATACGTATCACTAAAGAAATTAGAGAATACAATTCTTTTTATATTGATTTCATTGATTTCTTCACTTGTCGTATGCCTTCCAAGGTACATGCCGCAAAATTTGACGATTGTTTCAATGTAGAAACATTAATTTGAAATAAAACTTGTTGTTGAGCCAACTGGCAATATAATTAATTAAATGTCACAATTGGTACAATGTAACAAATTTGTACCAACTGTAACACTTAATTAATCATATTGCCAGTTGGATGAACAAGAAGTTTTATTTGAATTTTACTCATCACTGGTGACTTTAAGTAACTCCTCTACTTGGTTATAAACATTGTAATTGGTTATAAACTTGTTCGATCTCGAACGTCAAGTGATTCGAACGGCAAATAAGTTATAGGCGGGAGGTAATGAAACTGAGAGCTTCGGGACAAGACTTGCGCGTGACATTGATTTCGGCAGGTTCGATTCCTGGCAAACGAGATATTGAGCTTCAAAGCGAGACTCGTACGTGGGTTGTATTTGGATGTACTTGGAGTCTATCTTCTCTCTATCTGTGCGAGGGGATAGAGCGAGGGTATGGCAGGAGATCCTTAGCAGGGTTTACAAAGAGAATGCACGATGCAGCCTCTTACTAGATCTCTGTCTCTACTCTTCCTTTTCCTCCCCCGTCACCATTTCGCTCCTCTCTCACGCCGCCTTCCACGCCCTTCTTCGGTCGCTCGATATTTCAGACTCTAAGCATAATTCTAACCCTGGTGGACTATACGCGCGCCGGGGGAATTCTTCCGTGGCGACGTAGAGTAGCAGCCTCATTGAAATTTCATATCCGTTGACCTACCTACCAAACCCTCCACCTCGGATATGCTTGGCTAGTTCACCCGAACATCCGACATCCCGAATACTTGCTACTGCAGGAGTCAGCCATTACACGTTCTCCAGCATCACCCCTCTCTCGCTTACGGCATCTCCGTTGAGTTCTTCGGGAAACTGTTTATGGAAAGAATGGTCCGTTCCCCGACGTTTACTCGAAGGCCGTACGCAGCGCGGTCTGACGCCGCGCAATGCTTACGCGAAGTATCTCGAAAGTTGCGAACGAAGTCGGGAAAGTGAAGGAAAGTTCACCGTGCCGAAAGAAGTTTGCAAAGTACGGAGGTACTGTACTTACCCTCGCCGTCTACGGAACGTTAAAGACGTTAAAGATCGCGATGGTGTTTTAAATTCATCAGGCGGAACGCGCGAGAAAATTGATTACATATTTATTAATTTCCTTTTCTTTTTGCGCTGGATAGTCGATGAAAAAGAAACGCTGATCGCATCGGGATACGACAAGTGCAAGTGCGAATTTGATATCCTGTCGGCGCGTTGCACGAGTCAGCGTGCAATTGATACTTTCTCGGACAGCAGGTAAAATGATGATCGCCGAGGGTCGCTAGATTTCCGAAGCCGTGCACAGTAGGCGAGACAATTTCGAATGCCACGGCACGTAGATACGTTAAAGGCGGCCATAACTATGTCACAGCTTCGTTGGACTGAATTCTCTTTGACTATTTGCCGAGGGGCAAAGCGTCGGTCGGGACGTAAGAGGAGGGTTGGGGAAAGATGACTGGGGCGAGGCTAAGTTTACGGGGTCAGTTTGTCGAGGGGCTATAGGGGGTAAAGGCAGAGAGCACCGAAGCGGTCGCCTTCTAGAGCGAGGGAGTTAGGGAATAAAGAGGAACGGGGCATCTCTCCGGGCGCCGCGCCGGTGCGGCCTCCGGTGGGGGATGCGAGAAGGGAGGTAAGATTTAAACTCTGACAACGTCTCAAGTCCGAGTGCGCCGCTCGTTCACCGGATTCAGTTCGCTAGCGACCGGCTACTATTACTACTATAACCATGGTGCCGGGAACCTGGGACGGAATCCCCGGACGCTGGAGCCCGAGGCGGAGGACTCCAGTCTCCGGATTTTAAGTGCCTACCGCCGAACCAGCGAGGCGCATTATTCGGCGACTTCCCTGAATCATTTCACGGGATATCGCTCTCCATGACCCTTTCTACGACGTAGACCTGCCTCTCGTGCTATCGTTGTGCATCAGAAGGGCAGGCGTACGGGTAATACGGAAGAGACGACCATATGTATTTGTTAGAGCACGAAATATATGCGTCGGATTTATCGCGGATGAAACGAGATTGACGTGAAAGTTTCTCGCGTGAGGCGATGAGATAGAAACAGGATTGTGCCGGGAGATATATGGGAATAGTTCTTACTTATTGCTATTTGTTTATGATTGGAATTTTATAGACGGGAAGAATTCTGATTTACAGTTGACAATATTATATAATATAGGATGCAGGGAATTTGTAATATAGAAATAAATGTACGAGTTAAGAGAGAGAGAGAGAGGGACAATACAAATGTCACGATGTCATTAAAAGTTGCAGCTTAGCGAAAGATCTATTAAATCCATTCGGTTAGAAAATTTCACGCTTATCATGAGCGGATTATCGGTGATCCATGAATTATAGGACGGTCTTAATCTATATGTTCATTCTCTAGTCTCCATAGAATTCCGAACTGTAGACTCGCTCCGTAAACCCTGGCAGGAAGTCACAAACCACTCAGAGAGGGGTAACGGTGGTTCCAGGAAGAAAGACTGAGAGGTCAGGGAAGAGGCGGGTTAGGTTTCTGCTCCAGGAAGGGAGTGATAATCTTGAGGGGTAATAAATCAAGTGACCGCACATTCGCAACACTCGTGAGTATATGGATCTGCGTGGATTTACGCGAGAGCAAGAATTGCGCCGGCGTAAACGCGGGCGATGGAGTGTGAAACGTTAAACCCTTTGTTGGGTGGCGCGGTACGCGCGAATTGCATCCGGTGTCATTAGCACGAGGGTCGTGACAGTGACAAAATTGCGAAACGGATATCGTCGTCGCCGTCGTCGTCGACGCCGCGTCGCGTCGTCTGCCACCAGGAAAGATTTTTGAAGATCGTAACATTTTCAGGAATTTCCGCTGAAGCGTAAGCGCTATGCGGGTTCAGAATTCCTCTGACATACCTACTCGGCGTAATTCCTGGCATTCGCTTATGTCAGAGCCGTGCTACTTTTAGGATTGAATAAAATGTATCGACGAGTAAATAGGAGTTTACCCGGTATGAGAAATGTTCGGTTGCTTTCAGATAGCCAATAAGAAGGTAAGTAAGTACGTAGCCAGCGAGAGGCTCGTAAGTAATAATTCTCTTCCACCCTTGAAATTCGATATCCGGTGGGGTAAGCTATTTCGTTGGGTCGTTGCTTTGATCCCTTTCGTCTTTCTTACGGGCTGAGTACAAGAGCCGGTATGTGCATTGGAAAATGAAATGGATGAGAGCATTTGGTAATAGACGTTAAAGAGAGAGAGAGAAAGAGGGAAAGGGAGATTGCGCAAGCGACAATCGAATTATATTAATCACAGTAACGATGTTTGCCCTTCGCGAGAAAAAAAAACCTGACATTTCATATGCCGTTTCTGGAAACTTTTTCATTTTTGCCGCATAAAATTTGCACATCTCTAGATGTGCGACGCGCTCCCGTACTATTCTCACCAAGTTTTAAAAAGCTTTTGGCTGACAAGCACGAATGTCGACCACGTGCGCGTTGATAATCCTGAAAAAATTACGGTAGAGTTAGAAGTTACTTTGCGCTAATGCAAGGAAGTCTAAGAGTCGCGCCGCCCCGTTGCGGTAAAGGTGTGGAATACGCGCAAACGAGAGCGCGCTTGAGGGAAGGGGAAAAAAAATAACGCCGGACGGAACAGTGAAAGCTGAATTATTATGTCCCGACATTACAATTGAACCAGCCGTATCCCTTACCTGTCCCCTCCCCCTCTCCTCGCCGCCTACGAGAAAGTTGTCTGTACTTTTACGGATAAAGATCTCGAGCAAAAGTTACGGTCGTTTGCAAACTAATCGAGCCGTCTCTTTCCCTACAGGGTGTCGAAACTTTCGGAGGCTGTCAACTTTTCCAACCGCCCTTGCCACTACCTCTCCCATTCTACCTCCTGCCGCTCCAACACTTCTTTTTACGCTTACCCTCGACCGACGGCGACGATCTGCAAAGTAAAGCAATCATGCTTTTTTATCCTTTCGACGCTATCTCACACGCTTCTTCTTTATAGCTCTGGGCCGAGGAATAAATAACGCCGACGAATTTCTTAAGGAAAGCTGCCGCGAGATATTTCGATCATTATCGGCGTGTTAACTCTTACATGCGAGGCTCACGCTGTAATTTATAAGCCAAGTTACTGCGACGAATAAATAACTTCAGTCACTATGCTGAAATAGTTTTCTTTTTTGTTATTTACGATATCTTGCCTAAGGAAGATTGAGGTAGCCGAGTCACGCGTTACTCTAAATGTTACGAAGAGTGAAAAACAGGTGTTATCACGCGCGCATATGATATAATCGATATCATTTATTTTCGCAAAGGTTACCTCAACGTCAGTTGCTTTTATTAGCTCACATATTATGATTGGAAGTGCACTTACGTATTATATATGTATATATATATATATATATATATATATAACAGTAAACCAGAAAACATTAATGTACTTCTATACTATCGACTATCTTTAAAAAAGCATATATACTATGTTACTTTTAACAAAGTACAATCAACTTAAACGCATTTGTTTGTCCGTAATATTTTTTGAAATTTCCCGTATTATCGCTGATTAAAAACTGTGATTTCGAAAACATTACATCGCGTATCCTGTGGATCGAATTTAATCTTCCCCGACAATCACGTATTAAGTTTATTATGTTACGGCACATTTCCATGGGATACGCATTGCATGTAGCATTTTAACAGATCGTTCGGGAAGGCCAAAACAACAAAACAACACCGTGTGAACTCCCGACATTTAAACTCTTCAGTTATGCATGTTGGGAGCCTCGCCCAGCGAAATATTAATTCGGACGCGCGCTGTATACATGGTAGATCACGCGTGAAGGGTACGATAAGCGGTAAACGCATGCCTCGCTGAAACAGAGGATATACGTAGGATCAATAGAAAACGCGGCGCGGTTGACGTAATTCGCAAAAGCTTTATGCGATTTGCGCACCGCCAGGAACGATCGACAGCCGAGGCGAGGCGTCTTAAGTGGAGAAAGGCCGACAAGTCAGACGTTCCACGTCGGGCAGGCCGCTGCCTGTCGACGCTGTCCGTCAACGCAAATCAAATTGCGAGTTTCGTACTGCGATATACTTGGCACTACGTGTAATGGGCTTCGGCTCCACAGAGCGTTAACGAACAAGATACCTTGGTGATGCTGATCGGGATCGACCGATGGATCGATCGCTCGATCGATCGGCCGGCCGGTCAGTCGGGACTCGCTCGTCGCGAGATTGATAACGAGGGTCGTTAAAATTCTGTTCGCTGCGCCGTGAGAAACGGCCGCGGCCGAATATCAATGTGTTCGCGCGTGCATGCACGACGCTCATGCATCCTATATCCAGGCGTTGCACACGCGTGCATCTTCGCACCGTGTAGGATCGTGTATATACGCATGGTGCATGTGGTCGCCAACTGCACGCACACGTGGCCGCCGCGGCGGCCGTCCGTGTGAACGCCTGGCGCAGGTTTCAGCATGGAAACGACTCCCTGGGGTACGGCTATATTAAAATTCCTAAAACTTTTTAATCTTTCCGCTGTAGTTAAATATTAATAACGAAATCTCGAATACGGCGATGTGCACGGCGCTGCTCAGGGACACGCCGGCTACTACTCGTTATACTTTTGCCAAGCAGACGGTCTCGACGGCTCGCTAGCTTCCTTCCGCGCTCTCCGTTCCTAGATCTATGGATTAAAACTGGATGGGACGCGGCGGTGGACGTGCGAAATGGTAGGACGAAGGTGGTGGCGGAGAAGCGATACGAAAGCGTGTAAGGGAGACTGGTTATAACGACGCCTTCGTGTATCATAAGTTAGGATACACTCGCGCTGGACTCTGCAAATGTGTTGGTAACGTTTGCATGCGCGAGTGTGAGGGCACGTTTAATGGCAGCACGCCTGTCCCGGCGTGAATGTGTATATTAGATGGTGGGTATATCGGCAAAGGGCAACTGAGGAGAACGAGGCGACCGTGCAGCTTACTTAACCACCATTTAAACCTGAAAGCGAGCTTTGGTTCTCCGCTGAGATCAAGCTGTGACACTAACGGCCTAACGCTGTACCGAAACGCCCAAAACGCGCGATCACGAACGGCGATCTTGAGAGCAGCGTGCATGAATTGCTTCTCTGAGTAACCAATATGCGTTGTAATTGTATTGTTACATAAAACGCTCCTTTCGCTTCTTATTCATTTTTTCAAACAGCACTAGTTGAACAATGAGTAGATTATCACTTGTGTCGCGGCATTTTTCAGCTTGACGCATCGGCTATTGAAGTATTTGCAAAAATTTTACGTTAATTTCGTCGTTTCTCTCCTTTTATTTCATCTTGTGTCTTCTTACTTCACGTTTATACATTTGATAAGAAAGACTGGCATATTGATAATGATAATTATACGTAATCGTACAATGATTTATATATAAAGTATAAACGTGTTGAAATATCACTCAGTTTGTGTTACTCGGAGCTACTTTGTCTTTGACGCTGGCGGTTACTTCAAATCTGCAAGAGTAATCAAAGTGCAAGTACAATGTGCTCGTATGCAAATGTGGACATAGGTTGAAGCAAGTTGTCGCACTCACGTGAATGGACTATTCCAGAAATCCCTTCCCCATTGTAGTCATTGTAGTCGCGCATTGTACTAGCTATCCCTAAGTTTCGATACATACTCTTATAGAGAACAATGATTACTCTTTATCGCATTATAACGCAATATTAATATAATGGGAGCGTCGAACGATTAAATGAACAAAAGGGGTAAAGTCATCATCATTAAGCACATTTTAATATGTCTTTCAAAGCATTTCCATTTTACCCTGCACTATCAGTAATTGTGACATTGATTAAAGCTTCGATTTATGTTTCGATGCTGCATCGTTTGCGAATTATGACCGATAATTAATTTACGTGGTTAAAATTTCAAGTTGCATTGTTAAAATTTCTAATTGATAGGGGGCGAATCAGCAATTTGTAATTAAATTCCGTTGTTAAATATAATTATGCTTTGTATATTTAATACGAAAGAATATATCACAGGTGTATTTAAGCCTTGGAAAATTGCAGTTGATTTGAGCTTTTTAGTTTCAGCCTTTCTTTTTTCATGAATCTTATTTCCTTCTTTCAACGATATATATGTATATATATTTCTGTTTCAACACATTTTGATATTAACAACGTTTTAGACATTTATAAACAGTTGTGTAATTTATTTCGCCCGCGCGTGCGAGAGAGGAAGACAGAGGAAGAAGGGAAAGGAGAGGGAGGGAGAGAAGGAGGGAAGGAGTGAGAGGGAGAGAGGGGGCAACGGTAATATTAAAATTAAAATTAATGATTTATCTGAAAAGAGATGCTAAATGGTTTAATATACCTTTGTGAGATATAAAATATTTGATTTCATTATTCTCTAAAGGTATATACATATAAATATTATATTATTTCTCCTGCAAAAATTTGCTATAATTAAGAAAGTGGTATAACACGGCAAAGTACTTTTGAGAAAGATATAAGTAATCTTCTCACGTTGCCAGTTTATGCAAGAACATAAAGAAAACGATCACATATTTCATGATGACATTTCGCGATGATGGGTCACCCGCATGTATAAAATATATACATATATATATCATGTACACATATTATATACATATATATATAAAACTAAAATTTATGGTGCAATATTCATAAAGGTTTGCCCGAAAAGCAGAAGCGCTAAACCGCGTTTCACGCTTGGCAAGCGATATTCGCCAGCATGGCGTTATTCATATTTGAAGGAAATACGCTGACCGGCGTGTATAAGAATAGTGAAATTGCTCAGCATGGAATATCGATATAAATTTGTGATAACTCACTGTTCTGAGCTGTATTTATTATTGTAGGAAGTCAAACGACGCTGTATCAAAGGTAAATTTGAACAGACTTGCCTTTGTTATTCCTGATATACCTGGCTACACACGTACGTACGTACGTACACGCACACGTGCGCACACATGCACACACAGTCTCTCGTAGTATAATATCAATCTCGATCAAATGTATCGCACTAAGAACATAATTAATCACGAGTGTTTATCGCGTAAGGAACGAAGCATGGCAGACCTTTCCGGGATAAACCATTTGAGGCAAGGAAGAGCGTACCTGGGATCGGGGAAAGGAGCGTTGAACGGAGCACAGGGGAGGCGTGAGGAGCATTGGTAGAGGAGAGAAAAAGAAAGGGGCTGGGGGAAAAACAAAATAAAGGAGGAAAACCGCTGGCAATTTTTCACTAGCTTTTTAAAGCGCGGCTTAGGTACTCGTGGAGCGAGTTTGAATCGATTTTTCCAGAGGGGAGAGAGGGCCCATTTTTCTGCCGTCTTCTTGTGCCAAACGGCGCAAACTGTACCTACCTCCAGCTGTTTCGCCACCGAACACGGTTGTCGTTCGAAGGCCGAGTTTAGATTGGAATCTGAAATTTCGATACCTCGCTCGGCGATTCCCTTTTTTCCCCTATCGCGAGCAAATGCTCGCGAAGTTTTGTGGGCGCAAAAGTGGTGCATCTGCATGAGCCAAGAATAAATCAGGATGCGAAATCCGAATGGAGATTTCTTGCCGCAAGAGAAAACGGATACGAAGATCTATGCTTCGGGAGAAGCGATTCTACCTATACGATTTTTACGGATTGAGATTCTTAATTCTCGTGAGATATAGAAAGAGAGAGAGAGAGAGATGATAAAGTCCGAGATGATAACTTATTATTCTACCACAAATATTCAGGGAATATGCGAAACAAACGTTTAGACAAAGTATTAACACCAAGTAGTTGCGACTACATTTATTTCGTCCATTTCTTTTACGATGTATCGTGGCGCGAAATCGCGATACTGTCCCTGACTTTCGTCACGTAAAATCACAGGGCGTAACGTACTGGTTTGCAGATACAATCGATGTAGAGCGCGGGCTTACTGACACTTCGCATGCTCGCAAAATGCAAGCTCAATATGTTCCTTTTGTTTTGCTCACGTAATTTCCTTGCGAAATCGAAGTTCTGTGTGCCACTGATTATACCTATTCTTAGACTACCACGAATCCTTGGTGTATGATAATTTCCCTTTGCAAGTGAAGGTGATATTCATTATCTGAATATTTGACCTACAAGTATTTTTAGTTGCGTCCATTTAATATAATAAAAGCAATTGTTAAAAGGTTTAAATGTGTCAAAAATAAATAAATTGTAATATTCAGACTTTCATGCTCGATTTGTTGACTTTCAGACTTTTATTTCAAATTATTGACAATAAAAAGCAGACATTTGAGCATTCCATTTACGATCAATCAATTGCGCTAAACGTTCACGGAGGATTGATTATGTTCTTTAAATGTTATCTGTAGGAACGCGTCAAATCAGCTCCGCCGCTGGTTTCTGCTGCATAAATGCACACGGCTTAGCGTTACTGGTTTACCGATACAATCGATCAAGACTGCGGAGATTGACGCGACTTCACCTCCAGCTCGCAGCTCGAGCCCGACTTCGAAGGGTATCGGTGCTTGCGATATTATCGTCATGCATCTATCGACCGGCGAGTTTAACGGAGCGCAAGGTCACAGGACTCGTGGTAGCTGCCGCGCGATCGCAGAGATATGCGTTATTATTGTTCGCGTCGGTGCATCGTGAAACGTCGGACGATGATGGAAACTCGTAAAACAGCTCAGTTAGGACGAGAGGGCGAGGTCGTTAAAAGTGTAATAAACTTGCGAAGCCGGTTGATAAAACGAAATATTCCGGATTTCCTTCTATTGCAACTTCTAGGGATTTGATTATGTCTATTTATTGTCGACACTGACATTTTCCCAGCGCAGTGGCTTTTCTTCAGTAAAGCCGTGGGTTGGTGCTGCGTTTTTTATAAATTGCATTTCCGGAAGCGTTAAGATCGCGAATGATATTTGCGACTTCGCAAAAGCACTCGTAAGTCTCCTCTATAAATATTGCAGTACTTTTTGCATTTGTGCCATACCTATATATATTTCGGTAGGATAGAGTTGTTTCAACACATATGAGGCATATTTGACCAACTTAAATATTCTACACAGCTTAGAAGATTTACAGTATTTTTTCATTGATATTTTAACAGTATAAAGTAGAAAAAATATCCAAACGACATCAAATAATTTTTACCTAAAATATTTGATGACGTTCACAAATGTAGTTTCTTCTCTTTACTGCCATAAATACCAATATGTAGGGATAGAGAATTCTATTATAAGTCCATACATGTTTCTAAAATAATGATAAAATACATATTAAATAATAAATATTGCAATCAATTTATGAGCAAAAGCAAGATTTTAGAATGTGATAAAATACACTCATTCAATCCTCCCTTTCTAAAAAAAGAAATGTTGCCGGCGTGAATGTTGTTAATATCGAACAGTTGAGGCCTCTTTTCCGTCAAGCCGATTGGTTTTCTCGAGGCACGGTGTGCTTTACTTCTCTTTTAGATTCGTGTCATGCTTCACTTCTTTTGTTCATGTTTAACGTGTCATGTTTCTCATTAGTTAAACTTTTTAACTGTTTGTTACGCGTAAAAATTATCGCAAGAAAATAAGAAAAAAATTAATAAATTGCACGCGCAGGTGTTGTTCCAGTAAAATAAATACAATGTGAACGTTTCGACTTAACTTACAATTAGTCTTCAACACAAAGTGCGAAAAAAATAAACTACTAACACGAAATTTTATTAAAATCAGGCCTAGCATACAATTTGATTGATTTAATAACAGTAATATACAGCGCATTCTATAAATGAAGTTAAAATACGTTTTTTTTTAGTCAAGCGTAAAAAAGTAGTCGTGATTTTACGTTTAAAAGTATGAATGTCGTTCCATCGTAAAATAAAAATGTCCAACAAAAAAACTTGTAGTTCGAGACGAGCCTTTTAAAATAATTACATTCAAAGTCAACATTTTGCTATTATACCAATCCATAGTATGTTTACTTAAGTTAGTATATGTAACAAAATCTTTAATCAACAATTCATTGGTGCAAAATACAAATAAGGCATATGAAATATTGTCAAATTTTGGCGTTTAATATTGATAGAATTATTTAATTTATTAGGTAGAAGCAATGATCGTGGAAGGCGCGTAGCCCGCACTGTCTGCTGGTAATACGTAAATTTATCATCAATTTTTATGGATCTAAGATTAGATTACTTTGCATCTTTGAGAGGTCGTTAGTGAATATTATGTTATCGTTTTATGGTGACGTTATATTATCGCTCATATAACTCTAGTAGAACGGTAAGTCGTCTTTAATGAGCAAGATTAAGAGGACTTACGAGATCTCTCCGAAGGCTGAGAACGCTTCCCTTAAGGTGTGTGTCTCGATCTCTGGGCTCAGGTCCCCAACAAATATGTGATAGTGTTCTGAAACAAAAAAAGGGAGATGATTAGACCATATTTTCCCAAAAATAAAAACCAGTATATATTTTTGTTGCTGAAAGAATTGCGATCGAAAATAATAATAATTATATTCAACATTATTAATTTCGGTAATAAATACATCATGAGCTTTAATAGAGGCGGAGCTAGTTATAAAATTTATTTCGCATGGTTCAAAACGTATATCTCTGCGATTATAAACTCTGCTATCAATAGTCCAAAATGTAGACAAAAATTTTGTCTTATTTGATAGAGTGGTCATTAATGTGCTTTTGTGATGTTTACATTTGAAAATTACTGTATTTATCTTTCTAAATTTATCTTCTATTTTATAAAAGCAAAAGAAAAAACCATTCAGAAGATTACAATGCAATTGTAACCAAGTTAATTTATCAAAATCTGTAAAATTTAGTGTAATGTAATTTATATTATCCATTCGACTACATTGTCTTTCTAATGTGAGGTATTATCACTCTGCAAGATTGACATTCATAATCACAATAAACTGAATAAATGACATGTTTAATTGTTTTGGGAATATCTCTTCATTAAATTGTTAATGTGCACTTTCCTTCGCTAACAGCGTCATGATTCTGTTTAAAACATCTGGCACAATATAAAGAAAATGAAACATCGCAGAAAATTATCCTTAGCGCGAGAATGCTATTCAGGCAATCGAAGGTCTTTCATAATACATAAGATGCAACCTCTAAGACAGACACTTCAAAATAACTCGTCAGAGAATAGGAATTGATGAAGACTCACTCGTAATTAAATCATTTCCTACATGAATACGGACAGCAGTGATAAATAATTACTAATTGTAGCTGTTTTTAAACAAATGCTACAGATCGTGAAACAGAGGATAACTATTAATAAGTAATTATTAATCACGACCATTTTGTACGATTGACTATATTGCAATCCGAAGAAGAGAATCCGTGAATTTGTGGAAATATACCGATTAATTATAAATTATTACACGATTTTTATGTGTAAAACTGGTAATAGCATGCAACAATACTGTTATTCATTGAAGAAGGAAAATGGGAATTTGTAATGACGGCTGATTACAGAATAATGTTATGTTAAATAATATTACGGAAACATTTATTATTTGCAAAGTGTTGCATCGAATTTCAAGTCAGTCTCTTGTAGAGTGACATGACGTACGTTAATGTTAATAATCCATAAGATTGGATTATAAGTGTTGTGATGTAGGGATGCGTTTATATTGAATGCATTTACATTCTTCGCTGATCGAGATGGGATTGATCGTTTTGGGAATTAATAATTTTAACATGTAAAGTACTGATATTATCGAATAGCAATAAATCAGATTTGCGTTATCTAACGAAAGGCGCGATAAATTTGCCGGTTTATTATGACGCTAATTTCATTCGTTGTTTTATATTCTTGAAATATGCATATCTCTTATAAAAGCTGTCTCGCTTATTCCATTTCTACTTAATTGTATTTCTTTCTTGCATTTTCTAAGATATATTTAATCTGTTCTAAATAAATAAATTTGATCACCTTATCGAATTAAGCGCCAGTAATCTCCGTTAATCACACATACCGTGTTTTTTCTCTCGCGAAAATCTGTGCGATTCCACGGTTAGAGCCGGTCGGATGAGTGCAACGAAACGGTGTGCGAAGTAAGCTTTCGGGGGGATAAATTATCGATTCGCATACGGTCGTGTGGTCGAGTGCACGTCGTGGCGTTGCGGTACAGCCTCGCATCGGCTCGATAAAATATGCTCCTCTTCTCTGGTCTCTCTCGTCTCACCTTTCTCCTATCCACATCCTCCCTCCGACTCGATACGGTTTCATTCACGCTGATATGTAGGAATAGATCAAGACGAGTAGTCGAAAATCGAGTTACCGCCGGAAGGTCTCTACCAGCGGCATCAGTTACTCTGAACGGAGAGTATGCTACCACTGGAAAGTATAGAAGGGTAAAATAGAAGTGGACCGTCGGAGACGGAGGGTGGTCTGATTACAATCGGTTTGATAGCCTATCCTTGCCGGTTGGAGGTTCCGGTGGGCACACACAGTGGTCCATTCTCGTGAATTAGTCCGATCCTCATCATCGTCTTCCTTCCCGATCAACTCAGTCGACACTATCGCATCGTGCCAGGATCTTGGCGCTATTAGGATATCAACAGGAAATTGATGGAAGTTTATTTTGTCTATATATGTCCGAGATTACAATCGTCCTGTATCAACAACCGAGCTTCTTTTGTCATCTCTTAAGATCTCAGCTATCCAAATTGAAAGTATTTACCTTTAATTTGGAACGCATGTATGAAAATGTTATGCTCGCTTTTCAAGTAATACATTCATATAAGTTGCATGCGTTACAGCGGTTATAAACTGTTCTTTGTCGCAAGTATTTGTCTCTTGAGGAAGGTGCATTATGTATGTATGTTCTAACTTCGTCTATATATGTTTCGGCAAAGATTTATAAATTTACACAATTAGGTTCTTTTTACGAGCTAATAATTTCAATGCTCCAATACTTGAGTGTCTTTTTCTGATCGTAAGAAAGGTTTCTTTGCCATTGATAAATATTGTTAAGGCAGAATTTCATGAAACGTCTTGCTTGACACAGTTCTTTTCATCCACGCTGCAGGTTTCTTAGTTGATTAAATTATCCATGCATTTTTCTTGTCTGCTGAATTTTTCAGCGAGCATCGCATTCATACAGCTCAAAGGGATTAAAAAGACTGAAAATCTTTCCCGTGAATCAAGAAAGATCAAATATCACGTAATTTTAGCAAAAGGGATCTTACACGAAAGCGGTTTTGGAATCGGTTTGCTTTCAAACGAAATTTCGCGAAATTCATTCGAATTTGATATTATCCGGCAGTAAATAGTTGGCAAGATCCGATTTCGTAGGGAGAAGGTTTGTTGAAATATGGCCCGGGTGAATGCAGAAAAGGCGCAGCATGAAAAAGATGCCAGCATTAAAGGATCTCCGATGATGACGTCACGCGTCATGGCTCGCCCACCGTCTGGTGGTTAAAACGTGGCCCACGGTTTTCAATAAAGTGGGACTAATGGAGCGCCATTTATTATTGCAGCTCTCTCCATCCCTTTCCCCATTTCTCTCTCGTTCCCTTTCACATGCCTACCACCCTACCAGTCGACAGAATGATGCTTTCATTTGAAATGAGCGTTACTTCCATCATCGATGTAAGCGACAAGCGATTAATTTCGATAGTGGATATAAAACATCATTATTGTCACCGTCACCGTCATCGTCATGTTTCTGACATATTATCATGCCTAAGGGGATGCTGGAGTGATTATGCACATTTTGCACCTTTTGCATTTAAAATTGTCAATTCGTGAAAACATTTCTAATATACAGAGAACAGCATGGTATCATTGAAATTAAGTTTAGAAGTCTAACAAAAAATAGGTCAGGTAATCTATAACTTATTCCAAGGAATTGATTTTTTGTTACATTTCTAACCTTAATTTCAATGATACCATGCTGTTCTCTGATTTAATCCGATTATTGGAAACTAGTCGATATGTACATAAAAGCCACATAATTTGTATATTACACAAATGTTTTCATAAATTGACAGTTCTACAAGCAGAAGGTGCAAAAAGTGCAGAATTACAGCATCCCCTTAAATGTCGGTGAATTATGAAATAAGGTTACTAAAAAATCGCGATAGAAGTAGCGTCCGCGTGCCATGCGTGTACGTATTGCATGTTTACGACGTGTGTATGCAAGTTGTACACGGGAAAGTATGCTGAGCTAATAATAAGGGAAGGCCGTTTAATTTTGCATGCAGCGTGTCGCTTGATTTTCTTTACGAAATGAATTCCGTATTTAATACATGTGCATAACTGGAAATCTTTTGTATATTTTGAACGTACAGAGTGGCCTCTCTACAAATTATTGATATATTGTTTGACATTTGGGAGCGGCCAAGTTTTATATTTATTGTGTGTCATATCTTACGTTAAGAAGACAATATAGTCAAATGGATCATATAAAACACAATTATATCGAACTTTATGAAATTATAGACGAACATCTTGGTATACCAAAGAGCTATTAGTAGGATAAATTGTATGTGACTTTAATGAATTGAAATTTAAGTGAAATTGTTTTTGAATCAGGTAGCTAACGAGTTTGAATTATTTTGTTGCGTTTTTTAACTAAATTTTTTTATATGCGAAACGCGCGTAAGATATACATATAGACTTTTTCTAAATAACCAAAATGTGAAATTTTCTGTATACATCAATATCCCTTTTACATATTAACTCTGTAATCTACAACTGAGAGAACAAATCAAAATTTTTATTTTAAAATAACATGTAATATTAATTATTATTTATAATTACGAATTCGCAGCATATGAAGAAGAGATAAAATAATTTTGCATAAAATGTCGTGCTTTATGTAATGCTCGATTTAAATTTATTCACGAAATTGTGGCATGTCTTTTGCGTGACAATTTCACGCGGGTCGGGGACGTGAATAGATCCCTCGACAGTTTCAGAGGTAAAAGATGGGGAGAAAATAGGAAAGAAACGAATACGAGCGCGAGACCAGAGCACGGTAGTGAGATCCATTGAAGCGGGACAATGCGGGGGTGGACATACAAAAGTCCAGGCCACGCCATAGATCAGGAATCGAGCGTGGATGGCCCGTAGATCAAGGGTTTCCTTAATTTCGCGGGACAACGGTGAAATGTTGATTTACCGTACCTCGAAACGGGCCGTACGACTTGCACGCACTCCCGTGCACGAGAGAAAATATGCCCTGCGGCCAAGGATGGCGCCTGTGCCGCCAATGGAAACCTCTATTAATTCTCCATGCGGCGAAAACCTAGCGAAGTGGACACAATCGAATTTCGGTTTGGATGACCGCTTCCAGAACAAGCGGTATTTTCGGGTGCACGTGCTGCTCGTAAGATTTCAACTCAGCTTAGTGCTAGAAAATATGAGTCAGCTGATGCAGGCCAGCTGATGCAAACGTCGTTCGTGCATTATCCTGTGCTCGGTTGCGTTTAATTGTTTTCAAACTGATAAATATACATATATATATAAAGACGCCATCAGAGATGTGTTTCCCGGTGCATGTCACTTTCAAATTACATTTCCGAAGCTTGACAGTGTTTAACGTAGGCTTGCGCACTCGAGGTGAATAACGTTGTCGGCCGTTAATAGCCGCGCAATACTAGATGTGTAATACGGCTTAATAACATTTCATGGTAGGCTGGTGAGATAGTATCAGTGTGTAACTCTACTAGTCTATTTACAGGTCGCGTAGAGGATCGTATCGCTATCGGAGTTCTATATAACGGAGCGTTGTTATTATGGAGATGTTCCCAGACGAGAATCCCAATTCCACGCTGCTATCATATCGTATTACTGACATCTTGTAATAGAATTTATGATGACAAAAATGCGAATTACTGATACGCGACAACAAATTAACACGGTTTCATAAATACGTGAAACATGCTTAACGCAATATACATCGAAGTCGCAGCATGATGAAGTAAGTTGGATTACAATAGATTCGTATTTCAATAGATGTCCGAGTTATCAAGAGAATAGACATACGATGCGGTATTAAGTTCTATAATGCATAGTATCCACATTTATAAGCTAACATTTATATGTTTGCATACCTTCCTGATTAGACAGCCATTTTGCGGTCTTACGGTATACATAAATGCAATGCCTGTTAAATCCTGCGGAGGCATCTTCGTTCTATAATATGTTCTATATAAAATATAGATTACCGGAACACAATTCTCTATTTTAGTCATTCTGCGACATTTTCTAATCAGATTCCTCGGACGTTTTAATTAAATCGAAACAGTTTTATTGTATCTGGATTAATAATAACTTGATATAAGCATTTTAGTCACAAATGCATAGACTAGATAACAAATAAGATGTACCGTGAAATAAATCGGGAAATTTAAGAAAAGAAGGATGGAGATAAAATAATAATGATTAATGATTTTGATAAAATCGTAGAGAATATCAAATCAAACAATCATGGTTTATAAATTGTAGTAAAACAAAGTGACGTTGATTGAGTTGCTTTCAATCAGCGATTAATTCGTACATACATTTATATTCACCACTGATCAAATCCCTTTTTCTATAAGCCTCTACTAGCATGGCTCGCTCTTTTGTTTCTCGTTGTCGGTAATAACCAACTGCCTCGTACTCTATCGGGGATTTTAACCGGGTTGTCTCCCGAAGGTACTTTAGATCTGTTGTTTTTGGTACAAGGATTTTTCTACGCGAATGCACGATGTATAGGATGTGCTAACTAAACATTTTTTAAATACACGGTGCGGTGAATATTTTAGTTGATTAATATCGATAGGCAACGTGATATGGAGCGAATATTTCGCCATAACATCGGCGGTTGAATAGAATTGAATAGAAGAGATAAATCGAATTTTTGATTAAAGATTAATTTACTGCCTGTGCGCGGCAACATATCCCTGCTATTAGTTTTGGCCGTTGGCAACCAGTTAGGTTGATCATTACATTTTTTAGAACGTGAGTTTTTATTCGACCAACGTTTAATTTCCTATTTACGTTATTATAAGTAATTTAACATTAGTCTTGTAAGAAATTATTATAGTTTGATAGAAATATCTATAATATGTTGTGTCATGAATTTTTGAATAAAATAAAGAATGTATGTAGAATTAAAATAAAGTGCTGAACAATCTATTTATCTTTGGCAATTACACGAAATATATTAACCGAGACGTTTGCTATTATTTTGGTGTATTCATATCACACGAATTGAAAGTGCATTGATAAATGCACAATAATAGTATTTTGTGATTGATTGTACTTGTCAGTACATTGTCTCTGTTTTTGCAAATTATCATAAGCCAATCATTCTAATTGACTAGCTTAAAAATATCACTGACGTATTTCGCGTATAGTTTCGATTATGTCACTCTTTTTTTAATAACAAGGAATAAATATTAACACGCGGCATCTTTGACACGCTACGTCGTTCTTGGTGTATGATTGGCAGGCAAAAATATAAGCAATTTGTTGGGTGGCGTGCAACGTGTCACAGCAAAGGGAAGACTGGAATCGTTACGCCCGACGAATTTTTCCCAACAGTTTTTATTTCGTCAGTCCCGTGACAGGCGAAAGAGCGTAGATTACGTATACACGAGCATCGATAGCGCGTCCAGGCTCAACTGTAAATCGTCGTGATTTAGGGGATGAACGACATATTGGCCAATGCATAGCTCAAACTGCGCTGCAGCCGGTGTGTACTGGCTGTGCAAGGTTCACCGGCGTACCTGCAGCAACGGGATGCATGATGCATTGTCCCTAGACGAGCGTAGATAGCGCCCGAATTGCCGTTGCTACGTTGCACGTCGGATTTTGCCCGTCGATACTCCCCAAGCAGACCTTCACCGATCATTTTCATTGCCACCGCGCCTATCCATCCCCCGTACAATCATGATGATGAATATTGACGAAACAATAGCGTGAAATCGTCTCGCATAAATGGAATTTGCGAGTTCCGCGTGTGTTTCTCCTGTTCATTCTCGCTCGTGTGCGGAATCAGCTTAATTAAATAGTTCAAGAGGGGCAGAGCGGTTAGGCCAAGTGACCCGTTGGCCAACCGGAGCTGAAACTCACGCTGTGCGACCGATGCATAACGCGCGTACAATGTACCTGTACACAAGTGCTGGGCACGTAAATCCTTAGTTGAAAGCATTTCGAGTTATGATCACGCGTAAAGCGACGCGAATTGCCGGTCGCGAATGTCGGGCCTCGGTTTCTTCTTATTTCGGTGGGAAACAGCTTACGTACACATAACTCTACGGGGTAGCGAACGTTAAGTTAGATGCCTGAGCCCCATAAATGATTAGCTTGTTCGCTTATCGCGTCACAATTAGTTCCACGGCCAAATGTAAACCGTATCCCGCATGTTTTATTCATCGCGCTGCCTATGCGCGGGTAGAAGTTTACCCGTCAACAGTCACAAAGCCAATACGCGACCGCTGCGGCCGTGAGCCCCTCTAATTCCCGAGGCCGTACCCGGCCTTTATGGAATCATTATCTACGTGAGATAGAAAATTGCTTGAAACGAGAGCGATATTAACGAGCCCCGCGTGATTGCCGATGAGCGTTACCGTGGTCCAGTCTCGTTTACATTGAATCGGCTTAATTAAATGGTCTGCACGATACAGCATATCTAAAGTGCGTGTGCGTAAGGATTTCCCGTACGTACGTCTGTACGTTACACGCACATACACCCTATCGTGTATCCATCAGCGTGCGTGGTGGCGCGATGCCAAATTGATGCTGTTTGCCGTTGCTCTAAGCCTCAATCTGCCCGGTTGTACCGGGACGATCCTAACACGCGCGCGCTAAGCTCGTCGCATTATGGATACGTTCTAGCCGCCAGCGTATTCAGCCTGCAAGTACCGGGGAACGTGGTACTTGGAGAGGGGAGGGGGTGGATTGCTTTCCGAGAGGTGGTTAGCAAGTAAGGGCGGCGAGTTATTGAAGTATTGTTACACAATGGCATCGTCCTCGGGTGACAAACCGATAGAGGATGCTTCGACGCGGAACTTTCTCGTGAAACGTGATTAAGCATCGCTACATATTTACAGCGCTGCGTAACAGAACGACCGAGAGGGGGAGTTGAGATATGAACAAGGTGAATGGATGGGTTAGCGGTACATTTTCTGATTACGCGTAGCGGAGCCGCTTATTTATCCGCATTCCTCTGTATCCCCCGTTTGCAAACTTTTCCGCGCCGATATGTAATATGGCTGCGCAGAGCGGTGCAGTTTTAGATATATTACATCATCGTATTATAATAATAATGTCGTAATTGTATGCACAGAAACGCATTATTCCCGCATGCGCTAGATTGCATTGCGGGACAATGCAACTAGTGCATTAGAAATAATTAACTAATAATATGAATTCTGCAGTTGTGCATGACTCGCATGTGTACACAGACGTAATCACGTCGGTGCGTGTTCGCGTCGAGACGCGGAGAATGTGTTTGCTATGCAGCTATTAAACTCATGCATTTTATACATTACAAGAATTTACTACGTCCTGGAACAAGGACGTGAAATTTTTCCTGCAAGTGCTAATCAAGAATACAATGGTAATCAAGAATGCAAGGCTCATTATCGCTTCGACTGTGAATAATGTAAACTCTTTTTATACACACGTGTGTATACAACATCTTCATTTTGTACTACAGTCAGAAAAAGTTGCAATACTTAATTCGAAAACGTGTCCTTAATAATATGTTGAAATTCAACCGTTGGAATGTTGCGGATGAATGAAATTGAACAATTAAAAAACTGATTGAAATTATACTTGAAAATGATTTATAAGCGCACACGTGTCTCATATATTAATGACAACTGATTATGCTTAAGGTACATTAATATCGCACCTTACCGCTGGCAGTTGAGCGTTTGATAAAGTCCAGGCACGCCTGCGGCCAGCGGTACGCTCGCATGAGCAAATACGTGACACGTGAAAAAAGCTCGAGCGTGTTACTGTCACCGTTCCCGAAGGTCGCTTTAAAAATCACCTGCGCAGCTAAAGCGACAAAAAGGAAAATCGTTAAACCGATGGCACGTTGATCTGAAAGGATCGCTCTTGATATTCGGGGTGTCGACTCGCTCTTGGGATCGGCCGAACGTGATGTATTTTTACTTGATGGCTGGGTTCCGCAAGCTGCTGGAGCTTTTCGGGGGCGGGATGACGCGGGGCGGCGAAGAGCGAACGGGAGAACTAGAAAAAGAGACCAGAGGGGGGTTGCGTCGATGAGAACACAGCAGTGAGAGAAAGAGAAGTGAGAATGGTGGCCGGCAGCTCCGGAGGGATACAAATTCATGTCGATGCAGCACAAAGTGGCGTCCACTACTTCTCAACCCATTCGCACCCCGTCCCACCCCTCCCTACGCCCATCTCATACCACCCTCCCAACAGCCCCTTCGACACTGGTTCGGGCGTTCCTATCGATCTAGACAGGCTAAAAACTCGGTAGAAACCACCGACGGCAGCTTTTGCGGACGCCGCTTAGCGGGATGTCGTGCGGACGCATCGGCGTCGGTGAGATATTGGCAAGAGAGCTTTTTTGCCGGTCGATGTCGAATGATGCCTTAAGCAGCGTTCAATTACTAAAAGTAGATCGGGGAAGAGAGATGCGGCGACGACTGCAAGGGCGAACGAGCTGGATCATGAAATCGACGCGGTTTATCCGCGATAAATAAAATACTCGACGGTGCAATATTTAAGATATTCCTTTTTACATTGCACACTTTCTACGCGATCTCTTCTTTATTAGATTCATCCGCTCGACGATCCATTATCCATTTTCAAATGGAAAGGAAAATCGTCGGTCAGTGCAACATCTGGATCGAAACAATGGACTTAATTCATCGATTGATTCGGAGATCAACATTATTTGCCCGTTTATACAGGTTTATTATTCATAAGACTAATCATCACTGTCGACCATTCCCTTTGCGAGGAAATTCTCGAGTGGTCGCGTTTAAGCGCGACGTGTATATAGGTGAATGACGAGTGTATAATTAGAATATCCGTACACATAGGAAGCTGCCGACGTTATTAGGTATATCAACATTGAGATATAGTCTATACAAGCGATCATGTGTGACAATTCAGGATGATACACCAATAGAAATCGGAGCATAGATCACAAGCGTAAGACATAACAATACAATGATAACAATCGGGACATGAAAACCATAATAATATATTCTTACCGAGATATGTATTAATACACATGTATACTTTTTGGTACAATGTAAAAAAATAAATGGTTGTCTGATTGCATCTAAATCATTGAATTATTGAGGTATTTAAATGTTCGCGAATATAAAGTAACATCGATTGTTAAATTTAGAGGAATATGTATAGTCTACATATATATTGTATTTTCCGTGGCAGAATTTATGCATCTAATGCGATTAACTATTATATTAGTTAACGTAAAGCAGGTATAATCACGGATCATCAAATTCTAATACCCGCCGTAGGACTTAATTACAAGTAACAACAACATAACTACCACGAAGTAGTACCTTTCGTATTATTGCTCGCCGAAGGAGAGAAGATTAATACTTACCATTAAGCGATTTGATAAATGACACGTTACTAAACCGTTAATAATATTCCGTAGTATGGACTTAAATTTCAAAGTTAACTGAAACGCTGCCAAGCTAAATATCACGTGATAAATGACTCGTGTAAATGCACCATTTACTGTCTACAGAAAGCAATGTAACCTGGCGGATACGTAGAAGTAGGCAAAATAGGTATGGCTGCCTAGATGCAATATGGCAGCATTTCAGAAAGACTAATTGCGAACTGATTGTTTTCCAAGAAGATTGATGCGACTAACCTCGCTTACAGTAAATATATAAGCTGCAACGCTTTATAATTACTACAAACCGCGCGCAAGCGTTAATGACTATTCCGACTTCGCTACTTCTATGTTTTCTACAATTAACATTTTCGATGAATAAGAAAATATTTATATGCGCCACATTACGATTTATAGAATTAAACGCCAACTTCTTGGAATGAGTGAGAATAGGATTTTAATATAAATTAAGGATTGTAGGTACAGTAGGAAAACTTGTAAACATATCTGGTCTATTAGACAAAAAAGAAAAAGAGGAGGAGCAAAATGGTCTTAAAAAATTTGATGAAACTATAAATATTAAACATTCTTGTTTAATAGCATTAATAGCAATTAAATTTTTAATAAAAAAATGTGAAGTTGAATTTTTGAATTCAAGTTAATATTGGGTAGTAGTTTCATGAGTGGGATCGACCAACCTCTGAATGTTTGTCTTGTACTTGAAAACCGGGAAATACTCGTATGGTCGGAAAAAGCGTTCTTTTTAACCAATTTCATCAAAAAATATTGATATGCAATAATGAAATTGATTGGCATGTTCCAATATTGCTTATCACGAATGCATCAAAGTTTTACATAGTATGCTGTTTTCACATAGTATGTTATCAGAAAGAACAAAGATTTCATATTAATAACGATTAATATAAAAAAAATAATCACATTGAGAGATAAAAACTTGAGTAAGTTCAGCAATGTATAAATCCACCAGGTAATGTGCGTGAAAGCATGTTAAAGTGTCCTATCGAAGTACTCGCTTTTGCTTTATTGCGGCGAGAATCGAGAAAGCTGCAGAGAACAGAAAATTGTAATATGAAAAATTGATTGTCACTTTGTGATTGACGACAAGATGTCGAACATCATCGAGCTGTATGGCATGCACAAAAGATATGAAAGGCGAGAAGGAGCGAGAGAAAACGAAGAAAAAGACGCGAAAGAAGTGGTTTAGGAGGGGTGGGAGTGGCATTCTGAGAAGGGCAGACCAGTCGCGGCCAAGAGTGCACATTCAGCAGCTTTGCTCGATCGCCTTCGGAATATAAATTTGCAACATTATCGTCTTGGAGAGGGCGTTATCCCCATTGGCGTGAGTTTTCTGACACGGCTGGTGTACCCGAGGCCAGCATCGCCACTTTGACTGAATGGATTTCGAATTTCTTCCACCCCCATCGACTCCGAATCCCGATAACTCGATTACCAATTTATTCATCGCGATGGAAAATCACTGCCAGGTTATTCGTTGTGTCGAAGAAAGGACAACCTTGCGATATTTTTTAGCGTTTCTCGTATTTCCATGCGAACACATTTCTCTCAAATCGGATTTTCGGCGAAGACAAGTATAACCTTTCACCATAAGTGTTTATTTATTTATGGTTTCCTTATACACGTGGCAACGCGTGTCAAGAGTTCCGTTGCGCTTCATCAGTCTTCTCTTGAAATAAAATATATTATTGGAGAAAGATTTAGGAAAAGAGGGAGAGAGAGAAAGAGAGAGAGAGGGGGGGGCTTACATAATTAATATTGAATAGATATATTGAATGGCTATTTAAACGAGCGGATAAACGTTAAAGAATAATGATAGACTTAATATCGTCTTTCGGAGCATTGAGCTTCCGCCACCGTGACTTTACTCGCCGGGACCGTTAACAGCATGGAACGTCAATCTTCTGGATAATAAATCGCCATTATTTTCTCTCGGATGCCCACGAGTGTGCATCGTAATTTTTTTCAGAGAAGTGGAAGTCTGCGCCCACGGCGATAACAACGGATAGCAGCTTCGGGCGTCCTTTCTTTGGTGCCTCGATAACTAGAACGATCAGAAAAGTTTGCGTAACGGTAGATGGTGGGTCATCGATAAGAGGAGGTTGAAATTGAGAACAGAGAGCAACGTCGTGAAGTTCGAGATGGCTGCGCTGTCATGTCGGGGTATTCACGGCAAGACTGATTACTTGCATTGATCAGCAACGTGGTATGCGGGGATCGTCAAACTTACCCCAGCGTACGACATCACTTCAGTCGGCCTACCCTCATACTCTCGCACCACCTTCGCCGTAGTACACCAGCGGCATACGCTCTTAAACCGCTTTCTCTTAGCAATTTGTCGTAAAGACACGCGATGTCTGGTAGAATCCTGATCCGGAAACCACAATTAACTAATGGACGGCCAACTTAGAAACTTATGTGAGCGCTAGTAACCGTACCGAGACTGTTTGGTAACTTTCTGGATTGAGATGTATCTTATAAACCTCGCTACTGAAGTCTTGAGCCCTAAGTTGTTGCGATGTCTCAAAGAACTTGTACGATCTGCGTTGTCAAACTTGCAAACCTATGATTGTGTGATGTTGGAATTATTGTTCATCGAGGCTAACGCGTCCTTCATTTCTCCGTATAATAGGTATACTCTTAAAAAGCGTCATATTATTTCATCTTGCTAATTAACTTGTCGTTTTTTTATGTTTTAAATATATCTTATGAAAAAACTTTAATATGTTATTAAGAATATAGTTTAGATGATTAAATAGAGAATGCATAATAATTGATTAAAAACATGTCTCAATGTTGAAATATTGATAGCTATGTTGTTGTTACCCATGAAAATTCAGTTAAAACGAGAAAAGAGAGATTTATTAATTATTTTAACAAAATCTTTCAATCCTCGATATTTTGAAGTCGAACAAAAGAGCCTTCGAAATATACCACAATAACCTGGTGCCTGAAACAAATGTAATCACTTTGGTAATCTCGTATCGACCATTAGATAGTATAATTGTCATCGAAGTCAAAGTAAGAGCGATCCATTCCTCTCGCGGTGAGGGTTTTTAGGTGATCCATGAGCGACGTTGAGCACAGCTTCTCGCTTCTTGCGCGGCGGCAACGGCGGCAACGGCGGCGATGCGCGGCGAGAAGGAACGGGGGGTAGAGAGGAAGCGCGTTAAAAAGAGTTGATGAGTGATTTATAATAGGAAGAATAATGGAAAGTGGGTTGGACGCGACGAGCGTACGTCGGCGAGAGGAGCGAGAGGCGCGTCGACGGCTCGTTTATTAGTGGGGCACGTTCTCTCCCTTTACTTTACTACTACTGGCGTGGCTGGTGGGTCCACGGCCCAACAGAGTTGTAATTAATTACCAAAGTAATTATCTGATGATTTAGGAACCCACCCTACGGCTCCGTGCGCCGAAACTGAAACGAATTACTATTACCCATATCCGAAAACTAACCACCGGCGGCAGTAAGGCGCGAGTTCGTGAAGGGAGGGGAAGGATTGCTGATGGAACTCGGCGAAGGGGGAAGGTTTTGGCTTCGTTCGAGTAAGCCACTCGAGTTTGGCAAGCAAGCGGCGGCAAGTAGCACGCCCATATATTTATTAATCGCTTATGAATATATCGAAACACTTCACGCACGTTTCTGCAAGATGTCATACGCATTTGTAAGCACCAACTCTTTATCCCGAAACTCTGCCCTTAGGCTGATTAGCGATTATTATCATCGATATAATTCTCAATTGTAATGCAATGATAAGTTTCAGATTTTTCAAAGATTGCTGTTTCTATCGATAAAAATATCACAAGTCGATTATATTTCAATATTTTGAACAATATAACATAGATATTCAATTAACATGTTCGCAATTTACCTTTCATTTACGTAGCTGCCTTATTACGAAAAATAAACATATTTATTTATCCTCTTTCTGAATAATCTCTCTTTCGCGGTAAATCAAATCAGTTCATATCTTATTAGACATAAATTTGCAATGCAAAATTAGAATGATTAAATATACAATTACTAATCGTAATACTGTACATGCGACGATTATATTATGTGCTTATATGTTATATTCAAGTTAATTATGCATTTATGTATAATATTACAATGATAATACTATTATCATGGAATCTATTATGGAACAATCTCGCTTAACTGCAATCGTATTATTGGCATTTGTCATTGACCTCCCTAGCCATTTTCCATCAACCGCCAACCGTCGACTGATTCAGTACTCGCGCACGCATCAATGATAGTACCGTAACGCCACATATCACCGTTGTATCTTACACAGATACAACGAAACAAGATACGGAAGCATCGAAGTTCAGCAACGGGATATCTATAATTGGGTACTATGCCGCGGTATTGTACATCATCGAATGCCAGCAGGTTCGTGTTTCGCTGATATGCACTATTATGAAGTCTTACATCGCTAATAGCTAATGACAATATGTTGCTATGGTTACGTCGTGTCTAAAGAAACGATAATGGTGTGCATACAATTACCCAAGTTACCCTCGATGACTCCGGTAAACTGCAGTTCAGACTGTACGTTAAAAGTTTATTGCGATAACGCGCACGAGAAGGATGACACTCTTCTTATTAATTATGCTGCAAACTAATTCGACAGCTTTTCCGTCACTAGGGAGAAGATTGATTTTAAAAATGATATATATGCATTACGTGTATCAATAGATCCGATACAACTTGCGAACCTTGCTCGGTGAAAATGAACACGGCGAAGAGCAATTTAATACTGCGCATTATCGTGCGTGATAAAAGCAACATTTGAAATTGGATCAATGATTTTCCGAATGACGACGAATGATTGGCGCACGCGTTTAGAGTCTTTATCTGCTTGTTAACGTCATTAAAAGCGTGTACTGTGCACGGGGGATAATAAATTGTTGCTATTACCGCACCGAGCAAATGCTTCTACCTTCCGGGACGTGATTCACCGGATCGTCAAATAAACTTTCTCTCTCTCTCCCTCTCGGAATCTTGTTTCGCGTGAGTTTCGTATCGTGCTCCATCTGTACGGCGGATTTCCCTTCCCGTCACGGATTTACCGTTAATGAGTGAAACGAAGATCTCGTCGTCCTTCTGACGGAGTTCGAGGTCATTAGCGGCAAGGATGGTGGAATCAGCGGAGCTTATGTCGTTTTCCATTAATCGCAAGCGAGCCGCGGTCCATACCCACGCGGTAAGCGCACCTGCCAGCCTAAGCTACGGGGGTCTGTGACAAACTGCACAGTGCGAAACTTTCAACGCGCCAGGTGGTGTGAGGTACGGGGAACGAAGGGGAGTAAGTAGGTAAGAGGAAGCAGTTGGAAGGGTAATGAGGTGGTGAAAGGGAAAGAGAAAGACAGGGACGTACACACGCGCGATGGAAACAAGTTGTGTTGTTGAATGAAATTTAAAGTAAACAATGCAAGTTTCAGCGTTTATAGCATCACAACTATCTGCGTGTGTATGTACGAACCTCGTTTCGCTCGCTTTACGGTACATCCCTAACAAATAGTTGAAATGTGTGGTTATTACGCGTGGCAGAAATTGCGTGCAAAAATAATATGTAGTTAATTAATATTCCGACGTTTCTCGTTGGGTTATTCTTGTAAACACATCGCGAAATTATTCGGCCGATGCTGATACGCGGAAACTGATAACGCGCGGTATTTTTTCGTTATTTCGCCAACAGAGATGCTTGACATTGCAACATGTAACAACTAAACCGATGCAAAAACGTTCGCACACAGCGACGTAGCGAGGTGCAGAATGCGAAAAGCGATGGAGAATGAAACCGAGCCGAAGCGAATATGAGGGATACGGAAAGACGACGAGCGGGAATGTTAAGGGCAGAGAGGAGAACCGCACCGCCATAAAGCCAGGAGTTTGATAACGCAAGGGGATTGCGTACGTAGGGGGGGAGAGGGCTGCGGAGCCTCGGTCGTGTAGTCCCGTATATAAAACATTCAGAAAGCTGTTTTTAGTTCGGTGCGATTCAATGCATTCTATAGTGAAAGCTTGCCCGCTTGCTTGCTTGCTTGCTTGCTTGTACTGTACGGCTATGCCTGGCTAGCAACCCTCCTACTCGCCTTTCCTACCTGCAAACGCAGCGTTACCTACCCGACAACCCTGGTGGTTGCAGCCACGGTTCGTTTCTCCCACCGCCCCTTTTATCCTTCCGCCGGTCAAGCGCGCCATCCGTCTGCATTTCAAATTGATGGATTTACCGAGGGAAAAAATGAAATCCACGCTGAGGCAAAGAGAGCGGATACGGCGGTTAGACGAATTCGCGCGTGGGTGTCCGTTTGCTCAAAAATATACGACTCTGATTTAAATAATTTTATATCATCTGCCGGCTCTGCACTCTCTTTCGTCTATCGGTTACCAATGCCAGATTCATGATTTATTAATCTCTGATTATCATGCTTTGATTTGGTAACATTATATTAGGAAGTTGCCAATATATCAGCGAAATTTGTCAGTTTGAGTAGAAGATGAAAAGTCGAAGCTGTTGCAAAAGTAAACAATTAAACCATTACTGCTAAGCATTGTTCAAAGCATCCTTCATTCCCTAAAACTTGGATAATTTATCGACCCACATGTGTGCACGTATACAAATACAGAAATACTATTACTATAATATAAGCATCGGATAACATCGTTGCATGTATCTGTTATTTCAGCAATTATAATACATATATGAATATTCATGTTACCTTAATTACAACGTTTATTAATCGATACGCTAGGCGAGAAACCATTGTTTGAACTCGAATTTTAACCGTTATATCGCATCTACGTTTTATTGCGAGCTTAAAATCGATGTTCGATTAAAGATTCATAATTTATTTACCCCCTATCATTAAGTTTGAATTTGTAATCAATTCATATTAAGTGTATTCTTTAATCGAAACAAACATTATGAAAATAAATGCGTAGATTCGTATCACGGAAACAGTATCCCGTTCCATCGCATCGAGGAATTATCTGAAATTCATTAAGGTAAGATCTTCGAACACGCCCCAACTTCTTATAATAATTACGACTAACCTTGGATAAACTTCATACTTGAAGGTTTAATAACGTTGGAGATTATGAAAACACTCTTCATTTATAAATGCGACGCAAATATCATCTTGGTAATTGTCGTTAATCGTTGGCAATGAGAATAATTCGTCCATTATTTCACACTCAAGCGAGTCTCCGATTCGAGGATAGTCATATAAAAGTAATGACCCGAAATAGAGCAAACTCGCGTTGCATTAATAACACCCGCAAAACTTCGTGCGTTAGAATGCGACATTTTTTATTCGGAAAATGTGCGCACTCGTTCGTATACGTAAAGAAAAAAAACACACGTGAAGAAGTGGTATGTACCTGTAACATAAAATAATTCAACTCGAGGTTTCGCCTTCTAATTATATATGCTCGATAATATCATATTGTGTGGGTGTATCATCTGATACAAAAATAGCTACTTTCTGTAACATACGCTCACGCGTTTAAACCATAAGCGTGATTATAATGTACCACAGTTAATCTTTGTAACATCATAAACCTATCGTCGTAATCATTACATACACAAGTAATACTACGGTTATTAATAAATATTATATCACCGACATCTGTAATCACTCATATAACTTTATTATTTAGCAAGATGCCTATATATAATGTATTTACAGAGATCAATATTTCGAGGTATATTGCTGCTGATAGTGAATAACGGATATCCTCGCTGAATAAATAAATTCCGATTGCCTTGCAGACGTTATCCGATCAACAAATCTAAATAACCAATAGGAAGGAATAAAAATTTCAAGTCAGTTTCTTTACAGAACCACCCCCCGACGATACGGCGAAGAAATGATTATATACCATGAGTGGCAGGGTTCCGTTGAAGTCCCGAATATATACAGCTACTAAAGTTAACGAAGATTTTGTGATCTTTTAGAAGCGAACGCTTGCCGTTCCCGCCTCGGGCTCGGCTTCAGCTTAGGAAGCTGCCGGATATAACGTAAAACCGCTCGTTTAAAGCCGAACAAAGCGACCCATCGGCGCTCCGCTTTCGCGAGGGTTAATAATGGAATTATGAATTGCGTCGCGGCTAAACTTAATGCGATTTCCCTGTAAGCTTCGCCGTAAGCGTTCTAGCCCGATCAATGCAAGCGTTATAAGACGCGGGTGTACTTTTCACGGCTTCCTCGTACGGTATCACTATTTTACCAGTGTCAAAACGCCTGCCGGTTATTTCGGAATAAGTATAAATGTTACACGTGTCTCGCGTTTCTCCATTCGCGTGCTGATCTCATAGATCAAGCCCGCAATAACTGTTGACAGCAATCGATACAATCACATGTTTGCCTCTTGCAAATGAAAAGGAAGACCATGAAAGGCCACATAATTATAGCTCTGGTCTACTTTGTTAGAAAATATCACCCTTTATTAACGCACTCCTCATTTGTTTTACAATATTGTTTGCTGATCTTTATAAATATGCAGCGGGTAAAAGCACTCTTTACATATCCCAACCTTTTCGTGATAATTTTATAGACGTAATACACTGCAATATTTCTATCAGAATATTATTTTCAGTCGAACCGATATATTGAATAAAAAACATCGCAAAATTCCTTTCTCATAAACAACTATCCACCACGAGGTAAAAGTTATTCAAGATAGGATGTATAAATACTTGTTCTAACCACTGTATAGTTATATGGAAAATTTATGAATGCATTGTGTAATTGATGGTAAAGGAAATGTGAGCGATAAATATGAATGATAAATGTGAATTACCTAAAATTGTACTAGTAGACGGAATGCGAATAAAGCTTTAGTAAAGCAATTGTGGATGCTTAGTAAACTTCGTGATCCGAATGGACTTCTTGACCTAGTTATTAATAAAAGAAGGAACTCTAAAATTTAATAGTACCGCCGCCATAAATACACGAGCAAACTCGTGGAAACGGTAATTAAATGACCCGGATGCGTTGATCGTCACGATTTCATTAATACAACTGAGAAATTCAATAAACCGGAGTAATGAAATAAATGGCAATAAATAACAAGTCGAATACGGTCGTTAAATAAACGTACAGCGCATCTTCGTAAAAGGAGCGTTAATAAAGCCACGTTGGAGTCGATCCGGCTGGTAGGGTGTGTGCATGTATGAAAACACGTGCGTGTGCATGATTCGCATTTAACTATGCACTTGCGGGCAGCAAACTGTATATAATTTTAATGAAACGATGCGACAGTACGGAACGTCCAATAACTGGACATCTGTGGAAAACATTTATACATCACTAACTTGACATGCGTGGCTCAACATATCCCTCATATTCGAGCTTTTTATACGAAACCAAATTTGCATTTATATTTACGAGGGCGTATAATGGTCGAAAATTAATAATAATCATATTATCGAGATAATTACTAATTATTTTTTTAGCAAACAGTCGAAAATATCGTTTGCAAGAATAAACTAAAAATTTCGTGCTTAAATATCAGATCTACCTCGAACCATAAATCATGTAGTTTACAAGCTTACCTCCGTTTCACCGGTAAATCCCATGTAGGCCGATGGCAGCTCGGTACAAGAAGAACTTTGCGCATCCGAAAGTACAACAAAGATTTAATTGGGAGATTACTCTCACTCTCTCACCGTCTACCCATATCAATGGCAAACATGACTTTTATCTTCGATACAATTAAGTTCCATTCTTTTTATCGTCTTCGATGTCCTTTACTTTCTCACTTATTGTTAAGCCAGGTTTTTCATTTTCCGCTTAATTGTTGGCCAGAGCTTAGTCGACTCTCCATTTTTTCCCCTATCTTTATTATCTAGGAAGAGACAGAGCATCGACTAACTTCTGGTTAATAGTTAATAAAAAAATGAAAAACCAGGCCTTAATGATTGTTTTTAATAGCAGCGCAGCGGATTGTTAGGGGAATCTTTCGCGACTTCTTCACGATTGCGACCCGATTCGGTTCACTCGAAAGGGTCGTATTAATGCGGGCGCAACAATATATTGTATTTACAATGTTTATGAAGTCACCACTGCTAAGAAAAATAAGAAAAATAATTGATATACAGAACATCTGGCTCACGTTTTGTGAATCAAATTTATCTGACATGATGTATCGTTTGTACTAAAAAATGTAAGGAATTGTAAGAAAGAATTTTTTATTTACAAACTCGTTGCCTTTATACATATATTCTAATCAGCCGCTGCAGAAATCCTTTTTCTTACATTCATTGATTTTCTTTGCTATAGATTTTCATTTACTGACGGATACCTCGGTGTTTCCACCAAATGTTTTCTATTCGGCACTCGACGCTGCCATTCCCGTGAAAAAGTGCGGACACACGTACATATTATTTTTCGGGGTGATCCGTTCACACACGCATAGGCGTTTCCATCCAACCGATAAGTAATCAAGCAAGGCATCATTCGAAATCCGCATGCCGAGATCTGATGAAGTCACGATTACGGATAAGCCGTAATTACGGAGACTCGCGTTCTCGGCCAGAGTTCGAGTGCTGCCGAATATGGAGGAGACCTTCGATTTCCTCCTACATAACCGCATGAATGGATCTCGATTTTGAAAGCATCGATCATGGCGAGGATAATCGTATATTATGCGGGCGACGATGGAATTTTGATGTCGTTTCTCGATCGCGCCGGATCCATTTCATTAAATGTGTAAATATATACTGTTACATATTTTATAGTCTAACAATATCTCGCCATTTCGGAAATATAGCAATAATGAGCCACAAGTGTTCTTTTCCCTCTTTGCCTCCCCCCCCCCTCTCTCTCTCACCCTTTCTCTTTCTCTGATTTTATTTTATGTCTAGTCTTAGCCCGTTATTTTTCTCGCCGAAAATTAAGAAGTGGCGCTTTTAGTGCCTACCTCCCCGAAGATACACCCCTATTTATTGCCATGGAGGCCATGCCCGTTTCGCATTCGCCTCTGAGGATAACCTGTCGTTCAGGCAGGGTAACGGTGGAGAATTTGTTTATTTACTAGAGGGGTCTTCGGGGGTGGCCATTCTGCATCCATACGATGGTCTACTAAACCGTTGAATGAGATGCCGCGCATCGCTCTAGAGTCGCGCTGCTAGTATACTATTCCTACTTTATTCATTGAAATAAAGTAGGTAAGCGAGAGGGATTTCGAGCGTGGGCCTGGATAGCCCAGTTGGAAGAGCATTCGCCCGGCAAGCGGAAGATCCCAGGTTCAAATCCTGGTCTAGTTATTACTATTACGCATATTCTGGCGCTAAATTAAATGTTTTGGTACACGGAGAGACCGATGTGGTTACCACATGTCCAATTAGGGTTGGCACATACTCAATAAATAGTAATATTTGGGACAGCTATATCTGTGGTCATATCCACATTGGTATGATAAGTAGTGGAGACAACTATATGCGTTTTGTGCAGCAAACTTAGTGAATGTTGCAACGCAAAACAGTGTAGATGCCCTTATTATTTATACGACAACATTTGAATTTTAGTTATTTTGGCCTTAGCCGATCTTTCCGTGTACAAAATTAATCTTTTAAATTGTGCATTTATTCATTAATATGGAAAACAGTTTTTTTCCTTGATTAAACTTACTTGACGAGAGGAAGAAATTAACTATGTCTTAAATAAATGAAATTGGAAACAGACAACGTATCCGTTATATTTGAGCATGTAAAGATACATGTAGTACGTAATTCTTTTATACCATAGTATGGTTTAATATCAACAATGTATATACGTAGTTCATATGCGCAATGTGATACGTATTCTATCGTTTGCATTAATGTGCAGATGACGTGTGATCCCTGAGCTTTAGACGTACGTACGATAATCAATAGACGGTTCGTGAGGAGAACGATCATGATACTAACGAGCAAAAGTACTACGTGCATTCACTTCTCGGATACGAATAATAATTAATCCGTTATCGAAAGTCCGATCGTATATCTTGTTAAAATTTTTCATTTTCTGTCGAAATATGATGTAGCAATTGTATACGGGGAGGAAATACCTTTCTTAATCAATGATGAATGGAATAATTGCTGTTTTTATTTTATTACATACGCGCGCGTGCATTAAATCTTCTTTTTTTATTATTATATTCGTTGTCTAAATGCGTTTGATATCTCCTTTATATTCGTAGTCCAGCTGCGTTCAATTTCTTCTTTAATTAATGCACCGATAAAGTTTACAAAAGGCTAAATATGGGGAGAAGGAATATGATTTGTAAAAAATGTAGTCGCTTGATTTTAACATTCATATCCCTAATCTCTGAGATTTGTGCGAAGTAATACTATAATTTACAGCATTATTATCATAAAACTTATTAGCAAGCACAAAAGTTGTTGATTTCATCCGTAAAGTTATCTTATTTTCGTTGACAGAGTTACGAAACTTTTTAAAGGCCGACTTATTAGGATTAGGTTACGTAGCGCGCTCCGGAGATCCTAGCAGGTGTACTACGAAATTGCAAAATCTGAAATACGCTTCGTTTTGCCGTTGCAAAAATAGTGCCGGTACGTGTGCGCCGCGGGCAAAGGCAGCAGGTTATCTTTAGGCAGTTCGTTTGAAGTAGTGCCACTTTTGCCGAAGCTCGTACATTTTCGCTCGAGGCAAAAATGTGAAAGACGCGGTCCACCTTACCGGTATCATTCAGGTCGCTTTCATCCGAAACGGAACGAATACAACTTGGCGAAGGCTCACCGTCTGGCGATCTTAATGTGCCTTTCACGCGGTCCCAGCGTTATGATAAATCGCGATAACTATGACGCGAATGCATCCATCCGGTAAAACACGTTTGCTCGCTGTATTTCTCGTGTCGAAGACAATCCCGCAGCGAATACTTTAACATTACACGTCAAGTAAGTTACCTAAGCGTAAATGCGCAAGTTACTCGTGAAATTGTAAGACGGATTGCTAACCGTGTGTGTCACAATTCTTTTTCGACGCTGTTTGCCATCGTTTCATCAATTACGAGGGCGATCTGTCTCCGTCGAGTTGCTTACAAGAAAAATCACGTAACACGATGGCCGTCGGAACTCTAGATCTACGTGGATGGGCCAATAAATGTCTTACAAAACAAGCCGTTTCTCATGTAGAAAATAAATATAAAAAAATGAGCATCTATTTTACAATTAAGAAACTACAATGAAATATCATTGCCAGCATTACCGAATCCACAAAATCAATGGTAATATTGCATCAACCTGCGCGTCAGATCAAAGTGAAATTATTAATTTGACAGCATGATATTCCGACAGTTAAGTCAATATTACGAAATCTATCATAGAGAGTGAGGGAAAGCAAAAACTGCTTTGTCAGTGATAAACGGAACGAGATTTCCAATGGAATGTTAGACAGTATCGAACAATTAGCAAAGCAGAAGCTTCGAAGATTGCAGATTGCCTACTTCTCGCATCAGAATGATGTGTCTCCCTCGTCACCGTGGGACCTCGCGACATAACAAAGTGGGATAAGTATCCCACGGGACGCGCGCAAGAGACGGCGGCGTCATCCCAGGTTTCTTCAGACGGGAAAATAAATTCGTGTCAAGACAAATAAGCGCACTCGACGCTTTCACCTCTCCTACTTATCCGTTTGTCCTAATTCCCCCTTCTCCTCACCCCTTTATCACTATCTCTTTCTCTTTTTCTCTCTTATCTTTGCGCACCTCCCTCGCTTACTCGCTCGGTCTCTCTTTTTTTACAGCCACAGTCTTTTCCTTTCTCCTATCTAGTCTTCTTTATCCCGGGAGAGAAACCTCCTGCCACTTCCGTTGGCTTCACCGACGGTCCTTCAACTTCTTTCGCGTCACCAGCATTCTCCACCCCTCCCTCATTTCGCCTGCCTTCTTACTCTCTCGCTCACACTCGCTCCGCTATCAGTTCTTTGTCCTTCCTAATACGAGCTAAGCGATTCGGTTTTTCCGTGAGTTTTTCCTTATCTTTCCGACGACGTTTTTTGCATCAGCCTGAGCAAACCCCCGCCCTACTTTGCCGCCCGCCAATATTTGCTCCCATCTTTCGGCTTATTGGGGGCTGCGGAGGCGGCCCGCAGCAGCCAACGAAATCAGGAGCCAGCAGCCCGTCGGGTATTGGCTGTTCCATCGGTGAAGTCGATGCTCTTGGAAGTCGGCGCTAAGCTAAGTTAGTCTGATTTCGACAAACTCAAGTCCTTCCCTTGGTCGCTTCTTACCTGCTCTCCTCTCCGTTTTCTCGCATCGCTTGTTCTTCGATCCGTTATGGACTTCGTTGACCGTCAATCTTGAATCTTCTTCACTGGAGCAAACTCTATCCATGAGTTCACATTGCATTAATTGCATCAGTGTCTTTGGAACTCTAGTAATATTGATCTTTCGGCATCTTATTTTATGCCAATGTTTTCCTTCGGTATCATCTTCAGATTCCACGACTTTCTTAGTATTTTAAATCTCATACCTATTGTATCGAAATAATTCATATTTTTGGATAACATTTCATAGTATTTTTATTCAAAATCTATTTTGTTAGCGCACTATTCACGGTCTTATCGACGCGTTACACCTCTCTTTGCTAATCTATTTCTCCGACTTCATATTTGTCTAGTCATTTTATACTTGATTTCCACATGTGTCCGCTGGCGCGTCGCGAGACCATTGTCTCCGACGATTTGATAAGCTCGCCGTCGTTTTACAGATTCATCTTTCCACCGGTTTTTCCACCTTACGTCCCGTGTTTGTCATAGTGCACCGTTCTCGCGCCATTGAAGCGCGTTTGGTCGTTTCTTCAAAATTCGATTCGAACGGTTCGATCGGTCTCCCTCCTCGATAATGCCCACCTACCTATATCCTACCGAGGTACCTACCAATGTATCCTTCCGAAGCGAATGCTCGAGATGTCTGCTGAGTAAGACGGAACGGTGGCTCACGATTTTTCTCGACTGGTACGTATTCGAACCAAACGTGAAATCCAATCTTACACTGGGCTCTTTCTCCCTCTCTCTCTCTCTCGCTCTCTCTTTCACTCCATCCCTTTTTAGTGGTAACGATCACGAGCAAAGTCCGTATCACCCGTTACCACAATGGGTGATACATTTCAATAAAAACAGTGTGGATCGGATGGTCGTAAATACACGGAGTTAGATAGGTTTCGCTAGATGTTGTTTTACGAAGAACATTTTATACGAAATAGTATCTGACAGTATATAGAAGAAACTGAAGTAGGACGACCGATTCCTATAGCTCTCAATAAAGCTGTCTTCGTGAGTCACCGGGAGAATATACGTTTAGAAGTAAGAAATATTAGACAAGAACAATGTTGATTTGATATATATATATATATATATATATATGTGTGTACGTCAGTACGTATTTAAAATCTCACCTACACATCGGTATTAATTTCCACGACAATCAGAAAGTTGCTACCGTGAACTGAGTAGTAACGGTCAAATATAATTGCAGTGTGCATTTCTTGTATATTCTTACTTTGACGTATATTTCTTCAGGGTGAATAAGCTGTGCATGGAAAGAGCTGTGAAAAATGCGAGTCATTTTAGCAAACGCACGCACCATCAGATCTCTCGTTAGATCGCGCGTATATTTTATTATTATCTTTCGTTTTGGCAGCAAACGCATGCATCAAGTTAAATGGCTCCACTGTCGTTTCAGTATCGCGCGGGATAGCAATGCCATGTGTACAAAATAGGAAATTTATAGGAATGTACATGCAAGACTTGGCATATCCAGCGAGCGCGTCAATACGGTTAATTGTGTATCGGTGTGCACGATATATACACATGTTGATCCGAATGCGGCAACAACAATGCACGACGCCCACTAAGCAGACGTTTAAATTCAGCGACACGTAGCCGTCCTGGCAGGATTGCCTTTTTGTACGGATCCCTTCGGTGGTATGGTCGCGCCGGCACCGACGACACGGAAAAATCACGAAGGGAGAATTCTGGTGATGGGTGGAGGTGGCGGTTGCATGATTTAACACGTACCCTCCCCGTCCCACTCTCCTCTCCTTTTCCCACCGAGATGTAATGATCTGAGAAATTGTGCTCCGATATGCAATATCGGCGCGAGTAAAGAAGCGAATACCTAGCTGCGGTATACATGCATGATATGTTCGGCGCATCTATAGATGTCGTACATTCGGATTTATTCATAGCTGTCCGCCGTCTATCCCGCCGCACGTAGTATCTCTCGGAGCTTGGCTCGAGGAGCACCTGGTCGCGCGTGTATTTGAGAAGGCGAGAACATTGCCAGATGAGATATGCGTTTTGTACTTTGTACGAATTCGTAGACAGCAAGTTATAAACGAGTAGCTTATTTTGCCTGATATCCAGCCGCTTATTTCGGAACTGAGCTCTGACGATCTTACTAATATCGGTAATCGCACCTGTTTATTCCACCATCTCGTCCCATCGCTTTCCAAACTCTCGCGACTCTTCTAAAATAAATGGCATTTGTAATCACCAGAAATATATCCTTCACATCCTTATCATAAATCTGACGCTCGGGTGTATCTCCCAAGTAAATTGCAGAATAATTTTCAGAGATTGTATCGTAATGACAAGTATTTAACGAAACTTAAAGCCATTGCATTGTCATGCTTTTAATACTATTTCTGTTTAATTAAAAACTACATGTGCGTTTAGCTTAGAATATTTCATTTAATAAAATACACGTATATTTGAGATGTTTGAGACGTTCTTTGAATTATGTAGATTTATTAGACAAAATATTAAATACTTTTTAACCAATGACCGAGACGCAATAAATAGTAAAATGGGGAATCGATATTTTTCTAGTTTATTAAAAAAATTAATATTACCAGTAAATTGATGTTTGTTATTTTGCCGTAAACAATAAGTAACGAGAAGAAGAGAAATTAAATGAGATCTAGTTTCGTAGGTAAGTACTCGTAGTCTTTTTAAGAAAAGGAAGAGCAAGGTTGAGAAACACTGCATAGTTAAACTCTCAGCGGGAAGAGAGACGGTAGGGAGGATACGGAGAGGAAACGGTCGCCATTTCCTGGTGACGCGAAGACTCCCAACCCAATCCTGAGCCATCAACCCCCGGCGAGCACAGTCTCACTCTACGACTAGCTATTCTCTGAATATTTTGGTAAGATGAACGTGGTTTCCGTGATATTAGAAGGGAATGAATTTGCGCCCAGTTTAGTTAGAGAATGTATTGTTCCTCGAAACTGTTTTTCATCTTTCTCAGCAGAGAAATATTCTTCAGTTCTTGAATATAAATCTTTGCCAGAAACATTTGCAAATCTAGGACGTGCAGTCAGTTATACAAATGTTTGTAGATAAATTGCTATTCCTTAATATCTTGGTTAGTATCAGAACCACGTTTTTTAAAAATCCTTTTCACCTTTGTTTCGCAAAGTTTAAATATAAAATAAGAATAAAAGAATTTAAAAAGTGTTTTGCGCAATATTTTTTCAATAACTTCTCATTTTTCAAATTAATCGAATAAATTGAAACGAACATAACTAACAGATAAACATTATAAATAACAATCTTGAATATATAGTCAATGATCTAAGCATAAAAGCCTCTTTTACAGGCGAATGGCTTTACTCCTACAAACACATACACACTCAATATGAAACATTAATCGATGATTGCTAACGGTTCAGTGCTTGCATTTCCATTAGCCACGTTAAAATAATAAACAGGATACAATGACACTAGCAAATCCGTGCATAATATAGCTATCAATTAATCCCCTGTAGGAAGCGACAAATTATTCCTTGGAATATTTGTCTAAAAATATAATATATTGTAGGTGACAAATTTTCATTATGTAACTCGTTACTTTTTAAATTGTTTTTTTAAATATTTGTCTGATGTACATTAAATCATTATTAGGTTTATCGTTTTTTCTATTTTCAATCCACAGCTTTGCAATTTAGGATATTTATTTTGACATTGTATTAAGGAAATACATTATTATTTTATAGTTTCAACATAAATAAATGTATTTTTGACGCATTGTTTTCTCTTGTATTGTTTCTTCTTGGTAAATAACTTTTGTTTCCATTTGATATTTTATATGCAAATAGCGTCTAACGAGCGTTTATGGTAAACCGTCGAGAAATGCTTTTTTAAACCTTTATACGGCTACTAAAATTATTCTTGAAATATTTCTCAAATATACATAAAATTATTATTAACGTTGTCTACTATCTTTCAATATCTAATCTCCAGCTTTGCCATTTAGGATATTTATTTTGCCAATATATCACAATAATGTGTTAAAACATATATTATTACAACGTTAAAGTTCCGTCAGAAATAAATATATTTTTGACGCATTGTTTTCTCGACGTTTTCTCTCGATGTATTCTTGGTAAATAACTTCTGTTTCCATTTGATATTTTATATGCAAATAGCATCTCACAGGTGTTTATGATAAACTGACGAGAAATGTTTTTTAAACCTTTATACCGCTTATGTTTTTGTAACTTTCACGATGGTTAAATGCCCAAAAGATGGTAGGATTATAAATGTAAACGTGCATTTGGGTAATGCACAGAAGAAATCTGATATTTTATGAAACAACGGAGCACGGTTCAACGGACAGGAAAAAACATTTTATTCTCTCGTAAATATTGCGTATGTATATTTTGCAAAACATATAACGAAGGGGAGTGCATGCACAGGGATAAACACGCGATAGGTATGTGTAATATTAAGCAGCGATTTTCTGACCATGATATTTGTACTACATTAACGGAAAGCTCAACTGATATTAAAGTTCGTCGGTTTAATCGTGCTAATGATAAATTTATCATTGCGATATTAATGATGTGAATTTCTATGTGCAACAGTCTCTCTCCTTGCAATGATAAATTACTGAAATCATATTTTATATCGAACCGTTTATTTAATTCTGTCTTTAATTTCACATATTTGCGTTCCAAACAATCGTTTTAATTATCTCATTCAGTCGTTCGTATTTTAATAAATTAGCGAAGGTTAACATTGGTGTAATATTTTTTCCCTCCCTCATCGCGTGTTCATTACCGTGTACGCTGAATTGCGCGCGTTCTTCATGATATCCACGTCTCGCCGCTGCAAACGTGAAATCGTATTGCAAACTACAATACACGATCTCAGCAGGCGGCATAGATTGCAAAAACATATTTGCCAGAGAGATATGAATATTATCCTAAAATTATTTACAATGCATTACGGCGATTAAATCGAGCCATTAAAAGATCAGCTTTGTGCGGGGATTTCCGATCGCGCGGCGCGGAACGTTTCATCGCTCATTTATTTAATCCTAGCACACGGAAAATCCGCGAGAGCACAATAGCCATCTCTACCGCGCGTAATAGCGTGAATCGATCGAATCGCGTTAAGATGCGAAATTGTTATTCCTCCTTCATCGTATCACGCGAATGAAAACACAACAAGCGACATGCGATGCCCCGATACCGTGGATTTCGGGATCGTTGGCCAACGAGCCCGTTTCAGGGCGGTCGTTCCGGCGTGCCTGGAGCTTTAAAGCACGCTGAAAATAAATTATGCACGCACTTCGCGTACGAATGCGCACGGTTGGTTGGACGGCGCTTTTCACGGGAAACGGCTTAACTGAGGGGGAAAGGGTAGGAGGGTCCATGAGAGGGCCGCGCGGGGTAACGATGGCGATGAGGGGTTGGTATATAGGGTGGCTGCTGGATGAAGCGGCCAGAGGCGGCGAGCGCGGGACGAGCCGGGGTGGTCGCGGAGGAGGAACTGCGGGAAACTGAAACGTGGCCAAATCGAAATTAACTCGCGCGTAACAAAGCCGCGACTGAAATATTAATTATCTGAAAATTAGTTGGATATGGGTCAGCGGACGATGAGTTATGTGAATAGGAGAGGGCGGCGTGGGTACCGGCGCGATGTGTGCTTCTCGTAAATACGCCGCGCCGGAGCCGTTGCTCTTTACAACCCCCCATGATGCGCGCGGACCGGGCACACGTTCGTCAGCTTTTCGACTGAAAACCGCGTCGACCGCGTGTCCGAATGTTGCCGATATAAACTTTCTCGCGCGAGCACGAGAGAGACACACTCGCCCTATCGGCGGTTTCCTTCTTGATGCGGCGTGTTGTCGGACGGCGCTCGGTAACTTTATCAAAGTCGTTTCCAGGTTTCTGTCTCTCCACGTAGCTGCATCCACCTCGTCCGTGACGATTCAATCTGTCGGACGGATTACACCGCGCGGAAGAAAAATATGGCTCAACCATGGCGAAGCTCTGGCTTTAGTTGCGCGTAATGAAGAAGGAATTTCGTTGCTAATGGTCGAGGTTGCTTATGCGCGATGAAAAACTTTCTTTATGATCCATTACAAAATTTCTTACTCTTTGTTCCATATTTTATTACGCGATGCAAATAATTACTCCTTTTTGCACGTTAAATTAGTAAACGCCTTTCGTCGAATCTGTTTGGCAAAGTAGATTAGTTTTTAACACAAAAAGATATTTTTCAATTTATAAAAATATTTCAGATATATTATTTGAAAAGAACAATGTTATGTATTCGAGACAAAATTAATAAAGGCAAGAGTTTGTCGTTATTCTAAGACAAATATTATGTGTAACGTATGTATGTATATAATTATTGTACTTGGCCTAAAGGCGCAAATAACAAGCGCTCCAAATCAAACTGCAAACAATAACTTGATACATACAGCAAGTGACATGCGATACAGAGGACCATTCATATCCGTTAAATATTTGCTGCGATGTAAGCAAGGAAATGCAAATGAGCTCGACAACGTGGATCGTGTAAAAAGAAGCAACTGTGGGAGCGGGGCTCAAGGCATAGGCATATGTATATCGTGCATACACAGATTTAAAGCTCCCGTACGTTAAGTATATAACGGGATAATGTATGCTCCGAGACTAACAAGGGATGGCGCACGTTACAGCCACACAATCACGACCACCACTAATGGAAATGACACACACCTGACTTGCGCTAACTAACATTTAGTTCGAACATGGCGTGCAGGTTCTGTTTGTTTGATTGTTTGCCAAAAGCCCGCAAATATTGGTCGATCCATTTACTATGCACGTTGCGCCCATCCCCAAACGCGTTACAGCGCATTCGCGTTGGCTTTCTCCGGTCGGCGGCGGTAGCGGAGTTTTAAAATATTTGAGTTTCATTATTGCATTGTTTCCCGGATTAGTAAAGGTTGATTACATTCCGCCGTGTAGTCGTTTGGTTGAAAATCACGCTCTTTCTCGTGACCGTTTCACGTCCGTTACGGCATTAAAAAGATTGGCGACGTAATATGAAGTTACTGCGCCGCGCCATGGATACATCCTTTACCTACTTAACTCTTAATGACCCAACGTCGAGTATCACTCGCCGCAAAGCTCAGCACGATATGTTTCTATGTAGGATGAAAATGAATATTCTTTATACCGCTAGTGCGGATTGGCGCACCTCTCAATAACGTCGAAAGAAATGGCTTAATTCGCGCCGCGTTGTACATATTAACAAAATGATAAAAGTTATACAGTTTATTTTAAGGAGGATAATTTTCACGAAGGAGGATTCCTCCAAGAAAATTTTCAGAAGTAAAAATAAATGGCCCGCTGAAATGTAACACGACACGCGATTTGATAACATTTATAAGAAACGGAACGCGAATTTATAAGTAGATTGCCCGAAACGTCACGATAAATAAAAATTAAATAGAGGCCAAGTTTTCATAATTTATTCGTTCGCGTTTTTTTTTTAATGAGCTGTACTCTTAATCGTAATTAAAAGATGCGAGAAACATGATACGCTGTCTCGTGAAAAATCAAGTGCGCATCTGCGCAGAGAGTGCTCTTGAACTGACGATGTAATAAAAGAGTTCCGAAATGCAGTGAGTCAAATTACGCCAACGAGAATTTATGAAACGAGCATGTGAGTGCAGCTGGTGCGTTCGATGCGTCGTCTGATGGTTTACGTGGTGCTCAGGTTATGCGCATTCTCGCAGCGGCATAGCATCAATTTTTATTTCTTTGCATTTATGTCGCCGGTGGTAATTCAAGTTGTCAGCACCATCGTTATATATGGACAGTTATATCAAAAATTAAATTTGACTAAAAATTTCAAGCATATGCAAACTGATATGAAAAATCAACTGGTAAATATTATTTTAATGCCATTAATTTTTCCCTATCATTAATTGAATTTGAACAAGAGATAATTTTATCTGACGTGCAAATAACATTCAATAGTATAAACTAGAAGACAATGTTGTTACATTATTTAAAATAACACCTCAAATTACGATACAAAATAAATATTTCGTTCACGCTACGTTTTTCTGCCTTTTATTATAAAATAAATAAAATGCAACCATTATTATACATTAATTCAAAATAATTTTCATTCCTTTTTTTATGTACGAGATGAATAGGCCTCAATACGCAGAGTATGTTGTGATAATTATAACCTATGCCATTAATCAGAAATAAATCCTCTATTAATATTCTCTAATCAGATTCTATCTAATTTACCTTTATAATACGTTACGTGAGATGGTTCTGTGAAGCCTGGGTAGCAATAAGAGCGGTAGATTCAGTATTATCAAAGCGGTTAGCGGTATGTCATTATGGTAAGACTAACCTTGATAGCATATAACCGGCTTCTAATCTCACATTGGCATTATATGTACACCATGCCGAATAATGGAAAGTGTAATATTTCCTATTAAAAAAGGACGTGCGTGCACGTTTGTGTCAATGATCGTAATACTTGTTATGCTGGGTTTGTAAAATAAGCTGCCGCGTAATACCGAAGAAATAAGATGAAATAAGGTCAGGGTTATCTGCCACAATCATTTCCTTACTGCCCCTCAATTAGACATAGCATTTCCTGTTCATCGTTCGACTTCGCGACGAACTTTGACAACCATCCGAAACTTTTCACGACTTTTCGTTCATTCGTCTAGCTTTCCTCTTAAGTCCTCACAGCTATTAGTTCCAGAGTTCTTAAGGTTCGCTGGAAACTGTCTTCGCGAGCTCGATAAGGTTCTATCCCACTGAACTCGGCGGAAATCTCATCCAAATTTTCTCGGCCGTAAAGTTGAAGAGTCGAAATCATATTACACAGCATCGGTGCACTAATAATTATATTAATGTTAAACTTACATCAAGCAATAATTGATTCGCTATTGCGTACAGACGTCAATTTTTATCACGTTACAAATCACGTTCGCCTAACACTGGAAAAGCTAGTCAGACAGCGGAAACGGATAAAATCATTAAATTCGCACTCGTTAGTTTACCGTAGCAAGTTTTGGTGACTTGGACAAATCGAATTCAGCTATTTCTCGCGCAGACTTAGGTAGCTTGAGAATATCGGAGAGAAACGACTCGCTGGCTGGCGAAGAAGAAATAACGTAGTAGCACGGTTAGGAATTGAACAGGGAATGGAAGGATCGCGGATGAGGATGGAGGGATATTAAAGGTCGAGAGTTGAGACACTGGGTACAGAATATGTGACTGGGTGGCGTCTATCCTCACTCATTTGGTATTCCGTGGGATGCCTACTCCGCCCTATCTATTACCTCCAACTTTCTTCAATCTACGCGTTTTGCTCTCGTTTTACCGATTTATGGATCCGGCGGGTTCACTACGGGGCTAGCTTTGTTTGAATTACCAACCCGCTAAGGCGGTTAGGTGGTCGCCTATCAAAGTTTCCAGCCCGCACTTACCGAGCCCCGCTTCCGAGCGGGAGTGTTTTCAAATACCACCCGAAGAAAGGAGCGGCGCGAAAGCGGCCGTGGCAGTTGAACGGTTGAACGGGATAGAGAGGAATGGACTTGCCATCCCGCGCGCCCTTTCTCTCTCTCTCTCTCGCTCTTTTTCTACTCACATAATATCTTCTTTGAACCTGTGATGAAAAACTGGAAGGGCTAAAAAGCAACCTGCACCGCGCACTTCCTTTGACCAACGTAAAGTAGACGACCGCAGACTTACAAAAACGCTAGACCTACGAAAGCCGATCTTTCACTGCTCGCCCGCCGAACTACCGTATATTTTCGTTCGATTTTCCTTTCATACGTCACACGCTAATACCGTGCCATCGAATTACTCGTTAAACTTGTTTGCGGAAGTTGCCCCATAATTAATGACAATGTTCACGTTGATATAATTTCATTAAACCAAATGGGGTGATTGTCACGTAACAGGGCGTGAAAGAGATGGAGTTGATAGCAAGTTGATGCGACACGTATTAATTTAACTTTCCTTTGAACCGCGCTTCTCTCTTTTATCTTTTTCCCGCGGCAAGTGCCAATTAAGTATAAAACGGGCCATTCACAAGTGCAAGTAGACAGCGGCTGCAAGTCAAGGGTAAATGCCTCTGAATATAGTGAAATGAAACATTCAAATTCACGTTAAATCTAACGAATTATATAACGGAAATGAATATAATTATCATTGTTAAATCACGTTTATAATCGGAAACTGCGCATTGCTCTAGGTCTTGTGCATCGATGATATGCGAGGAGCTAAAGTATATTTGGTTTGAAAACTGATCCCATCTGCACCTCACTTGCGCAAATATATAGATCCAAATCGTTGAACAAACTACTTAATAGTAGAGACAGTAGATGGCCGGTGCTGATCTGGAAGGAATGATTCGATTGCATGCCAGAGAGACGAACGGGATTGTCGTCCCTGAAGAGTAAAGCAATTCCGCGCGAGCACCAGCTTTCCCAGTATCCTATCAGTATCTCAGTTTCGTTTAAGACGTCTGCCATGTCCCTCCAAAGGTGAATGACTTCTATTTTCAGAAAGCCTTCCGAGTAACTTCTCCTTTAATGTCGCTGCTTTTTTTTCCATCAGAAATGACTTCGATCTTTCAAGACAAAATTAATTGTCATACCGAAGGTGTTATTTCTCTCCCTTATAATCCGTCGTTCTCCCTTTGCTGATAAAACTACAATTAACCGCAACGATCGAGGGGTAAACCGCCGAGGGCATTGTGGTGTACAGATTTGGGGCATTACTGGGTATTACTAGCCATTTTTTGGGGCATTAGGCCTTGCTGGGACATTATAAAGTTAAAATAAGATAATTAAACAAGATAAAACAAAATAAAATACCCACTGGGCATTGGTGTACGTGATTTTGCCAGCGATATTCGGGCGGCCTACGGTTTCTCTTTAGTATTTCTTTTCAGCTATCCGTGCGTTCGTTTTCACCATTAGAAAATACGACCCATATTATGTCGCCGTATCCGCGCACAGGATAGCTAAAGATTTATCAGCGCCATATCCCTTGCTTGCGTCGTCTTGTTTACTGTGTTCTTCATTCTGCTGCTCCTTCCTATCTCCGTGATCTACTCCACTACAATTGCAATTCAGCAGACTGGTGTGCCGATTCGATCGATAGAAATCAGGTCTCTCTGTTTGGTGACCGGGTTTTATCATGCTACGACTATGCATGCCCACGACCCTATGAAACTACTAACGGACGCTGTCGCTGCTTTGTCATCGAGATTTCGGTCAATTTGCGGATTATCCCCGATCGCGAATTTTAATAGCGAGACCATCGGTGGTCGATAGGCATGCACCGCTAGGTACGCGCGTGCAGACGCGTACGTACACTTAAACCGTACGCGCCTACACCGTCGGTGCATTATAGATAGATATACACGTCCGCGGGGAATCCCGCTTCAACAAATTTCGTCGGAATTGGAATAAAAGTAATTAGAGGCATTCGTGTTGTCCTGTAATTAGCTTGTGTGCGCACTTTCCAGCACGCTACGCCCGACGACTAATGCGATTCTTGTGACAGCGTCGTCCAATTTCATGCCGCAGTATCGCAGTCGGTTATTCCAAGGGACACGAAACGCCGTTTATCTATCTCGTGGAATAAAAAGGGTGAAGCGGCGAGTGGCGGGGGACGGGAAACGAACGTGGTGCCACGGGTCTTTGCCTCTCCGCTTTCTCCTTTTTCTCGAATTTGACCGTTTACTGGTGAAGATTGGCCGTAGCTGGATTGCTCGCAATTCGAACATGCTGGGCGATCTCGATTAAGATTGACAAACTTTATGTACGGATTCTTTCGCCAGTTTCAAGTCAATTTTTCCGTAACGCAAAAATGTCGAAATATCCACGGCGAGTACGCAGTGAGAGAAACGGCATCCCGCGTGTATTAATCTCCAACAGTATGTATAAATAAAAAATTAATTTTTTTTTGTCCAGCTTGAAGCGAGGCGAAGTTCTTAGCAACTTCCGTCGCATCGTGCAACCTGCTAATATTTTATGTAAGTTATGATTCAGAGGTGAAATTACAGGGCAGTCTTGTGAAAAGACGTCTTGAAAAGTATGCTACGCGTGCAAAAGAGAATCGTTGAAGAAAGACTATAGCATGCAAATATATGTATATTATGCAAGATATACGAAAGAACATACTGTTGTTCTACGTTTTGCTATATAGCGGAGCTCCCTCGAAAAGTTTTCCAACTTTTCATTATACTTTTCACGCCACTCACCTTCCGATTTAAATTTAGATTTTTCGCTTCACGGTAGAAATTGAAACTTAACGAATTCAGTTGTATCGATACTACAAATGTGCAAAAATGTATCTCGCACATTCATATATAAATTTTTTTTTCTATCGTGAAGATTATTCAGACATTATTTCTCTCGTGTGTCGATAATTGCATCTGTTGCAACGTTTGTCCTTACGCGAATAACCGGATTATTTTGTGCGCAACCAACGCCTGCCTGACGGCGCTTGCCAAATTACGATACGTTTCGCCCAATACATTTAGTACCAGCGGAAAAGATCCAAAGCACACGGCCGTGTCAGGCGGCACGGAGTAAATTGGAACTGTCCAAACTTCAACATTCCTTTCGTAATTTGTTGCAAATGGTATGCAAAAGTCTTGACGTTACTGCGCCGTGGTTTTCTATGTCCCTCGTAATTTTCGCGAAAGCTCTTTAATTTTCGCGAAGACTTAACGTGTTCGCCCGCGGCAGCGCGCCGCGATTTTCACCGGGCTGCGGTGATTCATGGTCACACCGCGCCATTGTTTGGTCGCTGTTTATAAATCACTATTAGTTTATAAATAGGACCCGCTGCTAATAAAGTTCCCCGCGCCCGGCCGTCGCTCATCACGATGTGCATCCGAGCAATTTAAGGTGCTCATAGTCGACCCCGCGCGTAATTACTCTCTCTTTCTCTCTCTTTCTCGCTCTCTTTCTCCCGCTCTCTCTCTCTCCTTCCATGCTTCTATGGCTCGACCTTTAAAGGTTAAAAGAATGGTGGCTCGCGAGAATGCCTCGTCGATTTTATAAAAAAAAAATGATGTCTTTTAACTGACAGAGAAGTATTACTGCAAAAACTTTAGAGTCGGAAGATCAATGCATTGCTAAAACTTAATCACGACACTATAACATCGTAGCAGTTCGGAGCAAACATTTGTTTGTTGTAATTTCTAAACATCTATGTTGCCTCGAGATTTTTCTAGACTCAAATAACAACAAGCTGGCAACGTATGATTAATGACGTAATTAATGTGTTGCTATAGAAAAGTAACATAAGCCTTTGAGTACGAAACGAATAGAAACTTTTTGGACATAAATTATCATTTACAGAGCAGCGATTTCTTTTAATCTGGAGCACTCATATTTATAGGAGTAGACAAAGGTATGGATACAGCTCCGCTTTCATATCATGAACTTTATTCATGTAACGCGTAAAGATCAATACACACGAGCACATACACACGAGCGTCTGTGTACGTACTGTGATTTAGTGCATTTCCAACCAACTTCTATAATAAAGCCTGGTTCCCGATTTCAAGTTTAGAATTCGAGTCACAGACTTAATTTCACTTTGGATGTTGCGGTTATTGGTCCAGAGCAATTACTCCTCGATCTTAGTTTCTTCGACATAAAAATGAAAGGAAACTCAACATGGGCGGAATCTATTGATATTAATTGCGTAGCATTGATGAGCGTTGAGGAGCAGCTTCTTTTCTGGATATCATTGACAAAGACGAGCTAATTTGTTATATGCTATCGAGAGGATTGTTCGAGCGACGAATGACAATAGCGACAGATAACAATGAAGTAAGAAAAAGGAAGGCAAAGTTGCTCGAATGTTACGAGTGGAAGGAAAGGCCAGGATTTGCTCAAGAAAAATCGTCGACGGGTCACTCGTGTAACCCGTGCACCAAGCCACTGCTATCCTCGTTTAGATTTAGAGTGGATGGTTGAAGGTGGAGGGTTATGCCTTTGCCCGCGCCGTCGGGAATGGCTTTCCAAAGCTGGTGGATCGCTTGATGCAGTAGAAGGTGCTAGGACCATCGATGACTGCGAACCGAGACGTCTTCTCCTGAAAATTAGAGAAACGGCGCCGGGCATGGGAAACGTGCGAAGAGAGGACGAGCGCGAACTCGCGCTGAACATCGAGAGAGGATTAAATAGCAAAATATCACTCAGAGCGGTGCACTGAGCGCGTAGCTTGCAAGCTCCGGCATTTGAGAGAGAACGATGGGTACTACGTGACCGAAATATTTATCTTCGGACTTGCGAGGGAAGAAGAGAATGAGAGAATGTGCCGGTGAGAAAGAGAAGGATAGGGAGAAAGCGAAGTAGGAACAAGAAAGAGGAACGATGGAAGAAGGCAGAGGAGAGTGAAGGAAAGGACGAGAACTACCGTTCCTGCCCGACCCTGAAATACATAGAGAAAATAACGTTCCTGATCTAACGAGAGGACCTTGACCATTGACGTACAGTTTCCGCCGGAGAAACGTGGATTTAGTTTTAAAATTGTGATCGAATTATTTGGCGCATCGACGTGGAAAATTCACAGGTAGCTTGACAAATAAGGGTCTTGAAAAATTGCGCACACTTTTTGGAACTTTGGATTTACCAAAACGTTTTATAAAATAAATTTTATAAAAAGATTACGCACCGTAGAAATATTTAACAAATTCATCTATTTATTGTGTGCAAGTGCTCTAAATTATGTCTTAAATAGCTATACGTTTCGCGAGCGTTATACACAACGTTTTAACTGCATCGAGTACGTGAAATTAAAGTTGAACTTGAACAACTACATTTAACGAACAAAGGACAAATGTAGATATTATGAGTACTTTCCTACACGAGAACGTGTTATTCATGACAGTTTGTCAAAGCCTCGTGGATCGCGGCACTTGTTAAAAGATCCAGTAGTAAGCCTGTTATCTTCTTGCTATTCTTATCGCGACACCCGTAGTTATATTTCCGCTCTATACATTTTACAATGCTCCATTAACGACATGGTCGCGCTAAAGCGCCAGCCTTGCCACTCTCATTTTTTTTATTAGTCCGCTGCTGTTTTTCTCGTTTCCGTTTCGCGGTTCTCAAGAGAAATCTCATTTCCCCTCCTTGCGACGAAACCAACCCGCATTTTCACCTTTAATGAGCATCGCGAAGAATAACGTAACGCGCTAAATTAACAATTAAGACCTAAACGGCTGGTAATTAAGCGAAGACGTTGGGAGACGGTAAGAACAGCTAGGGCAAGGAAACGAATCTGCTGGATGCAGCGAGCTGTAGGAAACCTCGCTAAGTTCACGAAGGGATGAAAGAGGGAACATAAGTAGGGACGAATGAGGGCGCGAAGAGGAATAGCGAAAGAATGAAGCGATGGTGAAGTGAATTTAACGGAATAAAGAGAATCGAAAACCGAAACGCGCGAGAAATATCACCTGTTTTCGAGAGAGGAGTGACAGAAAATTTAACATATCAAAGGTGGAATATGTTATAAACCAACCTATCAGCGTTTCTTGATGCTTTGACATGCGCATTCTAAGAATATGAACGTTTTATGGAATAATTTACCGAGTCCATAATATAAGCAATAATAATATTTATCGCATTACTGAAAAGGATTTGTTTGTCAGAAAAAAAATAACATACTGTGACATACGCAAAGGATTCACGAAAATTTAATTTATTGGGGAATGTCGCATCAAGAAAAGCTGTTCTTTAAGCTTTGCACAAGATGAACCTTGTTACAAAAACTGTTTCATTGATTATCAAGATCTGCGTTTTATTTTAGAAAATGCGATTGTTACGGCAAATTTGTACAAATAATATAATGACTACTTAAAAGTTCTTTTGCGGAAAATCATGATTGAATAGAAACTGAGAGAGAGCACATTTGTATTAACTTTTATTACTCGCGCAAAAGTAAGGGAGACGTAGAGTAAGGGGTGACGTATACAAATCGAGTTTTTATAGCTCTTCAAGAAGTAGATTTAAGTATGACGGAATAAATGTTATATTCGTCAAACAAATGCGTTACACTTTAAGTATTTAAAAATCAAATTAAAGATTAATTGTAACATAATGTAAAATAATTACTAAGTAATTTTATATCAAACAGGATGCAGATTATAATTCCGCATCAAAGTATAAAGTTTATTAATTGAATAGTTTCAATAATTGCCTATTTTACTGGCATCGATCAATGTGCGAAAGTTTTCATTTAGCATACCAAAACATTTTGCTGTTTACGCTAGTCGCGGGTTCTCAAAACGATATTGATTTTCCGCATCGATACGTACTAACTTTAGAGGACGCCGCGGGTCTATTTTAGATGTAAAAAATGACCGACGGCAGTTAGAAGGGCTTAATTTCACATCTCATAAAACCGCTGAACGGTGGCTCTGGCCCGGCAACGATCTGCCATTATATCAAGTGAAACTCTGTCATTGAAAAACGGCTTCCGCGTTCTCGTTACTGTTGCGGATGAATAACTTTTCGTAAATTTTGTTTTCGTGTGCTCGGTAGAAGAATAATCGATAAATAAATGCGGTGTATAAGTTTCAGCTCCGTTTTCGTGCAAAGTCGATTACACGAATTATTTAAATCCGACTTATATTATACTAATGACAATATATATAGTCATTAACTGCAATAATAACGTTTAATAATAATTAAGCAATTATTGTAATATGCGTGCATTATAAAATAATTATTTACAATAGTATAATAGCCATAATAGTCCTAGTTTATATGTATATGTATATATAATATGAATATATTTTATGTGTAATGCACCAATTAAAAAAATAAATTTTGTAATTGCAAAATAAATTTTGCAAGAAATTATAATTTATAACATAGTTATAACGCGCTATAAATATATCTTGGCACCTTCTATAAAACTTCTATGACTGACATGATAATAACATTGCTGTAAAATGTGAATTACACGTTGAATTATTACCCACATTGTAATCATATCTCGAGGGATCCAAAAATTGTTACACGACAGCTTCGCGATTGTGTGTCTGCATTCAAGATCGCGCCGATGTGTACGCATATTGTCAATTTTAGTGTGATACGTGCCACATGCTTTTATTTTTACGATGCTATTATTTTATCACCTCAATGTACGATGCGTTTTCCCCGGGAACGGCTGTTATGCGCGGACGACGTATAAAAGGACAATCTGCGTGTTTCCCGTGAATTTCGAATTTTTCTACCCCGTTGCTGGAAGTAATAACGAAGAAATATTATGTGCCGCTCTTTTTATCTTAACGGGGGAATAATTTTTTTGGAGAATCTCTTGTATCTTACACAAATACGTTATGCAAAGCAATTTTGAAGAGGTAACCTAGGGGGCTTCCCCGGGGGAGTAATTCGAGCTTGACCTCACAAATATCTGCGAGTATGTGTATAAAATGTTCCTGCACGGAAATTGGATTGTTATTTTAAAACGTACAGAGCGATACATAGCGACTAAATCGCGAGCCTTCGCCATTATTATTTGGACACAATAAATTTTCAGAAAGTTTATGTAGTTTTAGAATGCAAAATAGATGCGGCAGATACACGAAATGGATGTATAGAACATGCATAAAATGCAGATTGAAATATAAAGAGTAATTTCTTAATCTTCTTGCGTTGTTTACGATACCGGTTGAAATTCGGATATCATAAAAAATACCTCTCAATCTCGATTAGTTTGATAAATAATATTCACGAGGAGAATTTCTGTACAAAAGAATTCCCTTAGCGTTATAAATTGAACGGCGTAATCAGGTCGTGAGCGAAAGATGGCAATGACGATATCTTTATTGCATTTATGACAAGCCGATATCCAGAGGGATTACAACGATTACACAAATACCGTGAAAGTCTCCGGGCGTCTAAGCTGCACGGCAGTGGCTCTTACTTGCGGACATGATTGGCAGATCGCTAGTGGGAGGTTAACAAGGTATTGTTTCTATAATCAAGCGAGATGCTTTACGAGCGACCTGCACGACTCACTTTTCTGTTTTAATTAAGATAAAGGTACGCGAATAACAGGTTGCTGAATACCAACGAATTCTGCTTGACACGTAACATTGATCCCTGCTGCAATCGATAATTTTACATATATTCAAAATTGACAAATGTTTATTGGCTGCATGCATTATCAAACGTCGAACGGTGCGTGTAAATAGCTGTACGATATAAACAATTTTAGATGAATTTTGTTCATAAATTTAATAGATTAATGTAATTAATTTTTTTCATAATGTTTGTGATACCTGCTTTGCACTTGCAGAATTAGTGTTAAAACAAGGGAAAAAATGAAATATATATAAAACTAGAATAAAACACACAACGTATATAAAAATTATCGGCGCCACCTTTCGTTTAATTAATGGCGCAAAAATGTTCAGCTTTTACATCGACACGTAAAATGCAGCTGCCTTTCGGCTAACGTGTATATGTCACATGCACTTTGTTTCAGGCTGCAAGCTCTAAAGCTGTAAGTACGCGGAATCGATCGATGTACACCTCGCGTTCGTGAGAACAATGCAAAAAAAAAATTGCACGTTTGGAGGTATGACACTGGCCGATGGCAGGGTCGCAACACGAATAACGATAGTACGTGCGATATTGCGGAGAAATTGTACGATAATTATACGAGTGCGCCTGTGAATAATTAACCGTATGGTAGCACTTACGATGCGCTTGCGCTCGCCTTGAATAACGTTGGTACACACAGCATATTTCATGAGATTTCGCGAAACGGCAAGTGTGAACATTCGTACATACGGCAAAGTTATCTGCATTTAGATATTGTCAGATATTACGTGGAAAAATCTAATCGATATAGTACTTTAACATTGCATTACAAGATCTCTTATTTGCTTCTACTCTTAATGCGCTATACTTGAAATCTCCGTTAAAAAAACATTATATGTACGTGTACTTGCAAATTTATCGTCTTATGTAATTATTCACTTTTACTCTTATGAGGTTACTGCATTGCACTTTTGACCACAGTTAATGAACTGGCATAAAATCACTTTTACTGTTACAGTAATAATCGATGACTGAGCCGGGGCAGTAGGCTTTCTAGAGACGTATAACAATCACAAGTAGATTAAAGCTGACAGGCACACCGCAACGACAGGGTGTGTCGCAGTGAAAAACTCCCATTGAGGAAATAAGTAGGCCGACAAACGTGCATTGAGAAAGTTTGTAGACATTTCCTGTATTCTTCAGTGCGCAGTGCACAGTTGACTATTGTAGCAAGTTGCTATACAAACGGGAGATCATTCTTCTAAATTGTAAATTGTTCTTGCAATTAAATTGTTCGTGTAATTATATTTCGGTTCCGCGTAATGCATCTTTATGACATATCTCTCTCTCTCTCTCTCTCTCTCTCTCTCTCTCTCTCTCTCTCTCTCTCTCCCCCCTCTCTCTTTCTCTCATCATAAAAGATGATTAATTTTCTTACCAAACAACAGAAGCTTGTAATCTTGATATTTTTTATTTTAATAAATAAGTTTACGTAAGAAAACATAATAATTTTTTCTATTTCTTACAAACTAAAAGATAAAATATTAATAAAATGGCAGAATAAAAAATCTATTATAAGTAGTGCGGATTCATATTGGTATCTTTCTTGAAAATGGAGATGCATCTTCTTACGCAACAATGTCTTCATACAATGGAGAAGCAGCAACAACAGATCTACGTAACTCTACCGAAAAATAGAAGTAATCGAAATGATACTTCCTATTTATCAATGTGAGAGCGCGACATCTGCAAATTAGCGCGACTCGTCCTCCCGGATATCACGACTCATCTCCAGCCGCGTTGGAACCGGACCGACGCGCGCGAAGTAAAAAGATTGATGACGTGTCCCCGATCCGTGTATACCCTCGCGAAACGGGCGATGCAAAATCTTTCATGACTCGCTAATGTTTTGTAACAGTTCTTGTTCTGGCACAAACGTTGATAGATCGTTTCATTGACCAGCGACGAGATGAAGCTCGTCCGTCGTTCGCGAGAAGAACGATCGGTGCGCGATCAGGACGCGATAGAAACGAATGAAAAAAGAGCGGGGGCTGGGGGGGGGAGGGAGGGAGGGAGGAAAAGCGAGAAAGAGATAGAGAGCGGCGGGGAATGAGCGGAGAAAATCGTGGCAAGGTTGGTGGAGCGATGGGTAGTAGGGTATCTGCCTATTATTCACGCGCGAGATAGGTCGAGGGGGTGGGGGTTGATCTAGCTCGATCTATGAGAGCCCGGGGGTGAGGCCAGACTTAGAAAGGTGGGTTAGGGGTTCGTGGTGAATTCTTATAAATCAAAACAGACACGCTATCCCGTCTCATAGGGTGTTTCCACCCTTTCTTACGCCGCGGCGTCTATGCCTTCTTACTTCCTTACCTGGCCGACTGTTGGAAGTATAAAGGGAATGGAAGAAAATAAAATATGACAAGGGACGTGAAAGCAGGTGTCGGAAGAAATGGTAGAGGGAGAAAGCGCGGCGCGACATATCGGATGTTGATGTATTATTGAGTTTGTCGCGTATTATCGGTCGCTACCCGGTATCGTTGACAAGGGTGGCTGTCGAGAGGAAAAAAAATTGTCGGCGCGAGATATCGATGTTCAAACAATGAGCAAGGGACGCGTTTGTACGTTAGCCGCACTGATACAGATAATGATAAATATACGCGACAGGTGACTTATTCAATTATTAAATTAAATACCATTACTTTCGCCATTACATTATCTCTTGAACTTAACAGCCTTATCGTTATTGAAATCGTGCGTTTCCATTCTTTTACTTATGTAAACGACGTTCGCTTATTCATGCAGCGTCTCGTCAAAGATTCAATGGCAATATAACGTTTAGAAACATTATAATCATGTGTGAAAGAACTATAATTCTGCCGCTCTAAAAACTTATGCACAATGTTAAAGAATATTCCCCTTTAAACACGCTACCATTATCCGCGACATGAGATCGGCAGCTATTATGAGAAGTCTTCCTCGAGTTACTAACCATCAGTATTAGTTTATATCGCGATATTATACGTATAGCGATATTCGCCATTGAAAACAGTTTACTACGCATTGCCGCGGCATACGGTTATGAGAATAATGTACGCCGCACTCGCATGCACGCTGTTACGCCGCTATTTCTCTGAATAAGACATCAGCTTTGGACGTATTTGGGTAGTGAATATTTAATGTTATCGATATTGCCTTAAAAGTCGTTTGTGCGGAAACGGGCGTGGAACTGTTTAGTATACCGTACAGCGCCTCGCCTACTACGTGAAATTGATTCGAATTTTTCGAGAGAAACGCCGTATTTAGATTTTATCTACTCCGGGGTTAAAAATGCAAGTACAATCTCGTGCTGGACTGCGCGAGGGAAATGCGATGGCGTCGTGTTATGAGCACAGGCATTCTCGTGTTACATTAATGTAATTAAGAATATTGTAATCCTAAATGTAACTCAGTCCGCACAATATAATTATGTGTCTCCGCGCGACGCAACGTAATAAATGTGCGTGAATATGTTTGGCTGGAACAGAGCTTCATTGTGTCTTGGCCGGAATAGTCGCCGTGCTGAAACACATGTGCGATATCACGGTTGCACAACGCACAACGACTTGCCTAGCAAAGGTCTTGATAATGTTAACAAGATCGTAACCGCGAAAACTTTTTATTTTTGCTCCGTCTAATATCCTCCTTCTCATTTTCTCTTTAAATGTGCTGGATCTAATCGGTTCGAAACATGCAACCGGAAAGATCCTGCCATTATCTATCCGAACGAGCTCTTATATCTCAGTAAACGATGAGCAACGATTTGGCTATTTTTGTATCCAGCACCTAATATCTCACAGCTGACATCAGAACGTGTCTTATAACAGTTGTCTCATCTGCATATGATGTATTTCAACATCAATTTCTACATTTATTTATAGAATATCTAAATCTCTTTGTAGAAAATGTTTTTCGCTACGTGTAACAAACTAAACCGGATCCTTTCGCGAAATATCCCCGATTATTACACTTTACCAAATCTACCTCCAATCTATCTCGGGAGAAGAATTTAATTGCCGAAACGCGCGGGGGAAAATCGAGGGAATCGAACATCTGCAATCGCCATCGCGGCAGTCACACAAACGGAGAAATGTAGAAAAGACGAAGAAAACTTACGGGGGTTCTGGACGTGCACAGGAGACGGAGGGTTCGTTCGCGTGACGACGACCGGAGGAGGCATCTTGGCGTGCAAGGCGGAGAGGCATGAGTTTGCCACGTCGTAGATGAGATAAGCACCGTAGTATCGGCCCGCACTGCCCATTTTCAATTTATTCTTACCGGGCGCAACCGCCATTTTCGCGTATCACAGCCACAGATACAGCCGCATCCACTTGGCGCGCCGATTACCACTTCTCTCACTCGATGATCGACCGCAATTATCCGGCTGGACCTCCGACGAGATCAGAAAACGTTGCGCCGGACGATCATCGTGATCCTTAATTTTGGTATCGTCCTCACAATAAATTCCTTGTCCCGCTGCGACCGTGGACGTTGAGGCGACGCATGCCTCATTTGTTATCATCCCGCAACATGAATTTCACATTCTCGTTAGGGATAACGCGGAGTATATTGCTGTAAAGCATGGAGACGATATAGCTTCCGTGCGTTGAATATAAATTGCAAACGACCCTTTTTTCCGTAAATATACATGACAAATTTGTAAAAAGTAAAATGAAAATATACGCGCGTTTAATGGATCACTATAACGACACAATGGCGCTAATTAATTATTATGTTAACGTTTCACCATTCTAATACCATTCTTTTCGATTCCTCAGCATTCTAACTGTCGTCGAAATTGGCCGATAAATTGCAAACTTTCCTTCCCGCACATGAAATTACTGTATCGCAGCCGCCGATTAGCGCACTTTTCAAGACAATGAACCGGTCGTTAATCTCGCACGTCAACTCGTACGGTAGGTTAAATAACCGACATTACTCGCGGATCACATGCACGGCAATTCGATTCTCCGCAACCACGGCGAATACCACTTGGAACTAATTATCCTGGCGCGCGCAAATATTCCGTCCTTGCATTCTCGTGACGAAGCGTTAGCACTGATCTCGATACCGCTCCTCGAACGTGGGGCCTCGATATACCACGACGCTCGGCGGTCGGGATCGGTGGGCTGGGCAGCCGAACGGAAACGGTGCGGTTCCGTGGACCGGAAGCCTGAACCGGAAGCGTCACGAGTCAACGGGCGCTTCTCTGATTGCACGCTGCGGTCGCGGCTAGATAAAAATGTGCCCGTGTGCCATTTACGTAGTTGGGACTCGATTCCACCGAACAGAGGAGCCTCGCGATCGCGTAATCCTGCGCGAGGCCTCGCTGCGACTAAATTGAATTTCTACGCGGCCACGAAGGAGCGGCCGTGTTTAATAAACTTCAGATACGCGGTGTTTGACGGAGTTTTTAATTGCCGGCCGCATCGTCGCGCGCTGACTTTCACGTTAAAACAATAGGAATAAACTGCCCTGTCCCAGCGATATGTATTATCGCGCCGTCGTGCTTCCCGGAAACTTAATACGTGTGCTACGTAACAATAGCCGACCGTATTGGTCAATTTCGCGGCTAGTTTATCGCCGAGTAAACAAGGCGTTGTTAAATATGCATAAAGACACCTCTTGATGTATTAAGAATTCAGTAACGCGTAACTTCAATACTCGTAACTTTGTGAATGGTCCAGACACTAGCACAGCGCGAAATACATTACGTCCCGTACATCGTTACAAATAATGTATCTTGAAAATCACGTACAACTGAGATTTTTAAATCGCACAATTGAGCCTTTAACTCACGAAAACACAAGAGTGTGAGATGAAATTATTATCACGCCATTTATTAGGTATAAGAATAGTGTAAGAATCAAAGAATGAGAAAAATGCAATTGTCTGTTCAGCACAAATTCTTAACTCGATAGTTTAAAATAAAAATGCTGACGTCTCCCCGAAGGAGAAGAGAAAGAAACAGTAATTGTTGTATACTAATAATAAGCGTATAATGTTGGAAAGCTGGCTAAGAGTATCAGCAAAGTGTTTACATCGTTACGATGAAATTTCATATTAACGTCTTTATAAATTTAAGCTCATTTTAATCTTGTTGCCGAGAGTTACAGGAGCTAGAATTAAGATGCACGTTTCGTGCAAAGTTATGAATCGTCTGTATTGATTTTCGAGGCGTTACGTATTGTTCAAATTTTAAGTAGCTTGGCGATGAGCCAAACGCTACCGTTTATCAGTCCTATTTGTTAACGTCGCTTTGCGTTTGTTAACTTGTTCGTATTGCCTGCGTATTTCTCTTATCCGTAAATTGCTTCGAAAATTGTCAAAAAAAAAAATTAATTGTACGCAGAGAACGTTAAAAGAGACTGCAAGTTATACGAATATATATGTTTCGAAATTTGTCATCATATTCATTGATAAATGCGATATAATCAAACTGTGTTAAAACGATTTACGTTCTTAACAGAGATCCGGTTTTTTATCACGGTGCACAATTAAATTCATAAATGACATTGCAATATTACTGCAAAAGTGGTACAATTGTAACGAGCTGCAAGGGTTACAAATGCGTATTTAAAAACGCGCTATGATAAAAAAAAGCCGGGGGAGTCTATTGAAGCAAAATGTAATAACACGTTCATGATTGCGAAACAATAATCATCGTTACCTGAAATTACGATATTTTGTAGCGAGCGATATTTTATTTCACTAGTTCTTTGACAACAAAGCGTTCTCGTTTTTACTTTGACGTGCGTTTATATTCAAAGTAAAACAGGCAATATTAATTCGATCCGAATAGTAGATGCGCTTTGTGGTGGCGTACGACTCTGTTGCACCGGGCAGACGCAACATCGGATTGCCGTATAAAAAATGTAATTGCAGCCCCAAAATAATCCACGAGTTCCGCGGCTGTTTGTACCGCGGTGTTTTTATATCTGCCCGCGGTCGGCCGTCTCTGTCCCGTTTTCAATAATTAATACATTCATATCCGGTTATGCGGACGCGTTCTATGCGCATTCCCTATGCATTCTCCCACCGCTCGCTCACTCTATCCAAATGGTCATCATCGCCGTACCCACACGCGCCGTATGCTGATCATTACCAACTGAAACCTGCGCTTCTGCAAACAATAGGCATCGTCGTACGGTCTTGCTTGAGCTGTCGCGTCGCGCAATTATCGGAATCGATTATATCTATCGGATGGAACTGCTACGGTACACGGTCGAAACGTGCGAAAGTCGAAGGGCGAGACGCAACCCGTATCGCCGAGGCACTGGATTCCCGTCGCGAACTGCCGACGAAAACGAAATTTTGCCAATTCGTTCGCGTTACGAGGACGGTTCAAGGCGCACTGCGTGCGCGTCTGTGAACGGCCGTCGTCGGAACCCACACACATTCGCGCTTATCGCTCTTATATTATGTGCATAAGGCCGTATGCAAACACAGAGACATTGGCGAAACAATTACAAAGAACCAATGGCAAGCGCGTACGTTTTTTCCATTTTTTGTCTCCTATTTCGTTTTTATCGAGTGTAATAAATGAGAGAATGACCACGTGAAAGTAGAATGCGACAACACAAAGAGCGTTACGTCAGTGCGTCGTTAAGAAAAAATATGGGAGCATCAAGTTGGGGCAAAGTAGTGATAGATCATCGCGGCATGTTTAAATTTTACGTTAACTTTGTCCTCAATGTAGGCCAACTTTTACTCCATTCTTTTACGTGTTATTGTTGAATGAACTTCCAACAAGTAGGGACAATCGCAAGATACAAAGTTTTCTAATGAAAACTTTTCTATTTGTACGTGCAGTTGCGAATAAAAATTTTTTTTTTCTTCGCAGTGTATAAAAAATTTACGATTCCAAGATTATTTATGTAATGTTAAATAAAAAATAACCGTGTGCTATATTGATAGTATCAGATAGAACAATAATAATGTTAATTAATATCTCATTTTGTCTAAGTTTGAATTTATAATAATGCCGCAACTTTCTTGTAATCTTCAATGTTCTTCAATTATCGAACGATTGAAATTTAACATCCCGACGAGAATGTTCGATTTTTTTAGGGTTTCAGCCGTGAAATATATTCATACTCTGTTCACGAACGCTCTCCTCTCGAGATTCAGTTTTTACCCCGTATTTCCTATATATTTTTCCTTATCTCGTTTTTACATTTTTATCATATCTCGACTCACACGCACGTCCGCTTTCGTCGGGCTTGTCGCTTCGTTTTCGTGCGCGGCCACTTCAGTATGCACGCCGTTTCTAAGTGCGGCTCTTCGTATGTGCGTCACACACTCGTCGTCGTTGGTACACGGTCGACGGGCGTATCGGATCGTATCGCACACGGAGAAACAACGCGGCTCGGTTACAACGCGAACGCACCGGCGACAATAGCACCGGCGCGACGGGACGCGCGACAGGAAGGTGGCCGTATCAAATGCTTAACGGTCATGCCAACACAATACCACGTACGTGCATACACCGATACCGCGGTCGCGAGCACGATTGTCGGCGCATCGGGCGCGGGCGCACATTGTTACTTCCGTCGCGAAACGCTTGACCACGAGCGCTAATTTCACCGGCACTTCGCAAATCAGGTCTTGAACTGTCTGCGACGTGCGATCGTACGATTCGCGTAACGCGAGCGCCAAGTCTGTTCGTTTATGGATATTTGCGCTCGCGTCGGCTGCGATATAACGAAAGGGAGATGGGCGAGTTGCTATCTTCCACTTTTCCGCGGTAGGAATGTGCTAATCTTTTTTTTTCCCGTGTAGGTATAAGCAACTTAATAAAATTATGAAAGTTAAAAATACGTTTCCCTAGAATATGCGAGAGTAAAATTCTGCGAGAAAGATACGTAAGAAGTGTATATTACGGAGGAAATCTTACAAAAATATTATTTTAATCAACTCTTCTCTCTCTCTCTCTCTCTCTCTCTCTCTCTCTCTCTCTCTCTCTCTCTCTCTCTCTCTCTCTCTCTCTCTCGACAAACTTTGTAACACGCTATGTCTCTGCCCGCGGATACGATGTTTTGCTGTCGCAGGAGCTATGATCATAAATGCATACTGATTAATATATATGATCTGCAATGTCCAAACATTTCATATAGTCATCAGCGGATTAAATGAAAACGGAAATGACGTCAACATTGTTCCGAAATTAGATGCACACAATGCCTGGTATAAATACACGTGAGCACGTGAGCCGGGGACATTGTTATTCCCCGGTGCAACGCTCGACCACGTTACAACGCTAATTTCAAAGCGTGCTGTTAGCGAGTTGATGTAATTTATGATCGCGAAATATAGACGTGATCGGAACATTCGTGCGTAGCGTTCACAAAAGATACTGTAAACGGTGTAATCGGATAAAAGGGGAAATTACTGTTTTTCGACATGTTTCGGCGAAAATATGAAATCACATCCTAGCCAGGTCCGGCGTGTAAAGGAATAACCAAAACAGCGCTGCGCAGTTTGGAAGACGGAATTATCGTCCTCTCTCGTCTGTGCTACTTTAACGATTTAATCTATGTGCGGTACGTTTACACCGTCTCACACTAAGCTGATCATAAAATAATCTTTAATATCCAGTATCTAGAATCGATATCAGCACGGTATCTCGAAACTTTCGAGAGCCACTTCGCATTACGATGCATTTAATTGCCAAATAATCGTTAGAAAGACTATGAGACCACGAATTAATAGTCATAGGTGCTTTTATCGGCTTGATGAGGGTAGACAGTGAATATAGGCTAATGGTTAAAGTTGAACGTACCAGTCACAATCGTCACACGAGTGTGTGGTTAACAAGGCAATCGTCTTAATATAAAAATAAAATGAAGGGCCCCAGCGCGATTTATAGTTTCATTGATATTCAGTAAAGTATCGTTATCGGTCTCAATTTTATCGCGCACTATATCTTCATGCGCGTGAGATACAATATTAACTGCTTATAAAAATTCCAACAACTTTCTTACATGTATATAGAAATAGTTTTATTGTCGTAGAACGGACTTTAAGAAAAGTCTTTCGCGGCGGAAAACTTTAAAAAGGATTTCAATAACGAGTAGAAAGTACATAATTCTATCTGCCCTTCTCGCTCAGCGTTCAAAAATATTTCTTCGATGATGTATATTTTATTTATCGCCCCCTTTACCACCAGTTGCACTCGAGGATGCGTTTCTTTCATATCGGATTGCATAAACGTCTTTCGAAGTCGTTACAAGGCCGCTCGCATAGCTCTGCAGATGTATTGTTCTCGGATTCTTAGGTACGAATACACTTACCGTTCGTATGTTACAATTCTCACGAGCGTGGTGTCTCGCCTGTATTTCCCCCAGAAACTTCATCCCCAGACTTTCGCACGTATACGTATCCACTACTCACCACTTACGCGAATACACTCAACAGGTTACTGCGCCCACAGAACTTACTGCTACGGTGTATTCAGTGCGATTTCGTTTTGTTTCTGTAATATACTCCGCGTTTTCTAAAAGTGAATGAGGCGATTGGAAAAGTAAAAGTAAATGGAAAAAGTTGGCGCCGACGAAATTGGAGAAAAACGAGGGGGTTTTTCTTCCCGTTCGAGTTAAACGATAGTCGTCCAAGTTAAATAAGAAATCTTTACATTAAGCAACAATTTATCAATTCAGGCTACAGGGTAATCATGGCAAGCATTTCCGTTTCTATGTTTGCACAGAACACTAAGGATAAACAACGTGACAAAAATATATTGCAAAATGAACGGAGAACAAAATTACATTTAATTCTAATTATCTTAGGCACAATTTAATCGAATGTAAATTATATTTTCATACATTTCTCCTCGATTTTCTCTGCGAAACTTACTTCTTATACCTTGATATCAATTTTCGTTTTATTTGATACTGATCTAAGATTGTGCTATCATCATTGACTGTGACATTGCGGATAATACGCATTTGAGTTACAGACGCAAAATTCCGATCAATGATGATGACAACGGGTAGAGAAAGATGTTGAAAATGGAGTCAGCGGAGATGGTAATTGAGCATTGGTTACAGATTGCGAGGAGCCACGAGAACGAAACGGTCGGGCGAAGGGAAACTGGGTACAGGATCGAAGATAGAGCGGGGCAAAGATAGAAGAAGAGCGAGTTTCGCATTAGGAGTAATAGGCATTATCTCCATCGATCCCGACTCACACTCTACCCCGCTTCTACCACCTCGCCCATCACCCGCCATCTCCCTGGAGCTAGGTGGGTGATTGGTTCGTTCGAACTAACTGGAGAAAAAACGCATGGGAATTCCGCCGGCCATGGGCACGGCGAATGGCATTCTGATCGCGAAATGCGGGTAGCGGACTTGGAAAGAACCAAGAAAGATATACGTGACGTATATTATTGGTAAGACATCACTTGCGGCTCTTTCAAATGCATCTTTGTACTCTTTACGAGTAATTTGTGGCAATTATGACAATTTGTAATTTACAACAAATATCGACATAAATATACATAATTGAAGTTCTATCGGCCTCGCAAGTTACAGATATGTAATTTCTCCGAGTTGATCGCGAGGCGCTGGATTTAAATGATCAAATTATCCCGATTTCACGGTTCAATTCGACAAGTTTTCGGTTCCTGCAATTCCACCCTATCAACGACTATAACTAATCAGTATAAATTAGGGCGTGTCGTTGGAACTTAAAAATCAACGACATACGGAGGAGCGTGATATCGCGCTGTAGTTTTTACGATAGTTTTACCACTTTTCCATCACGGCTGCGGTGCGTCAGGTGAAAGAAGGATGACGGTGACTAATTGTCGTAAAGCCGATCATGATATGTCCTGCCTCGTAAATCTGATTGGCTACGCTTACTGACCCCGCTCGCAATCTTGCCGACGAGATCGCTCGACACTACACGTACGTCGTTCGACACCGAATTCGGGTCAGAATTTTAGATTCTCCGAAATCGCTTGCAGTCTTTTTCAAAGATCTGGAGATATAACATTCCTTGACGAGGCGTCGTCGAAGAGCAGGAACGGAAGGACGATCTAGATACGATCACGAATGTTCCCAAGTGGAAACTGCAGCTCGCGCGAGTTACACGGTCGAAAACGGAGAAATAACGCGATAGCATTAAAATTACACACGTGCAAACGTGTACGTGCGATATAAAACGCAATATAAAGATACGGCGGCGTTATTTTTCTTTTTAATATCTTTTAGTATGTAACTCCATATTAATTAATATTGAATTAATATATATTTTTCAATATTTCTTAAGTCCTCATTTTGAATTATTATTGATATACATAAGTATATTTCAATGTACGTTGCTATATAAAGTGACAATGTTGTAATAAATTGATGAAAATAATTGATTGTCCCCTGTTACTGTTTCCGGCAAACTAAACATTTGCATAAAATAACGTATAATAATAGAGAGATAAATTTTTCCTGCGATTTATTTATTCCTCTTATGTTCAATTGTACCATTACGTTCAATTACAGAGCAAGAATAGAAAGTAATTGAATATCGATATAGACAAAACTGGCACAAGATAGAGCGGTTAATGTGTGAAAATGTAATCTCGTATTTTATCTAAGTCTGACCGGTTTAAGCGCAAAAAAGTAATTGAGCACGATCATGAAGGAAACCGGATTTTACATCGTGCCGCACGCACGCGATAGTAAACCGAGGTGAAAACGGCAATGAAAGAAAGAGGGCAGACCGATGGCAGAGAGAATCGAAAGAATGGTGACTAAGTGCATTATACAGTGAGAGTCATATTTATTTTCGTGGCATACGGTTCATTCTACGGTTCCGGGGAAACGAGGAGATGGCTAGATAGGTAATATGATGCGCCAGCAGCATCTTTTATCCAAAGGCAGTTTGTCCTGCCTCTCCTCCTTTCCCCTCCACCTCACCGTCCTTTCTTCTCGTAATCCTTCGCATCGTCTACGATGAATCCAGTGCTCTCTCCGATAAGTAGGTCTTTATTGAGATAATCTAGAGAACCCCCCGTTAGATTATTATAATGTTTGGGATATGGCAGTCCCAATCTAATAACCGAATTGTTCTCCCAAATTCATTCTCGTGAAAGAGGTTCGCGCTAACTTGCATCATCTTTCATTCAGTTCTACCGAATTTCCATCGGTTCCATTTTGCAGAGTAAGCCTCTGCATACATTTGCGTTAAGCCCATTTCGCATTAACACGTCAAGATTCATAAATGGTTCGGAAATTTCTAAAATGTTAAGAACAGTTGTCGAGATTGAACGTGCAATGTATAACATAGTTGCCTTGAATTCACTGCTATCATAATTAAATGGCGAACGAACTTTCGCGTTTCCGAAGCTTCCATGAAATTTTAGGTGGAATATTATAGAACTCGTAAATAGTTCGGATGTCTTCCCTACGTTGTAGATTCTCATTGAGAATTTGTATGTCCCTTTCAAGGATCGTGTAGAGTAAATTACACTTCCAAACAACAGATACGCGAGTAACTTCGTCTGCGAGAACGAGATCTTATTAGTGAAGTAAGAGCACTTCTTCGTCCAACAGCTTCAGGAATCGTTGGTGCAGTCACGGAGGAGAATGCGACGCATATTCTGGATGCACAAGGTAGCGACATAAAATTTTTAATAAGAACGCGGAAGGTGTACCTGCAATCCGTAGGATATTAGATGTGTAACGAGGGTAAGCTTCGCGCCAAGGAAAGTCCACCATAATGCAGTATGAAGATAGCATCCTCCCGCCCGTAGAGAGTAATAAATACGCAAATAAACTTTGCTCGTTAACCTATCGGACTTCGATAAACTCAGACGATCTTCGTTTAATTTCGTTGCGTGCATCAGATAAAAATACTGTATTTCGCGCATGAGCGCGAAAAAGTCCCCGTCTCTGGAGACGTAATTCGGATAATTGCGAGGATGATGTAGATATAATGACATATGTAGACTCTTCTCCAAGTTTCCAAGTTACAAACTTTACGGAAATAGTTTATTTCAACTGTGTTATAAAATCTTCTTCCATTGTTTAATATAATTGGACAATGTTAGCCATTATTTAACCAAGATTCAATTTTATGAGCCTTTTGAGAAATCAATGTTTTGTTTAGTTGGTGCAGAACTGTCCAAGTTACTTATTCACAATTTCGTTATACCGACTGACATCTTATATGTAATGTAAAGATACATTTGTGCTTCTTTTCGCAGAAATGAATATCTTATTGTTTTAATAATTGACAATTTTTATTACCCTTTCAAAAAATTATTTTTCTAAATGTATATAAATCTGCCGACGGAGAATCTTTCTATGAACATATTTGCGACAAGCATTGTATTAAAGGCTAAACCACGAGGTACGTCGTGGTTTTAAAGTACCCACTGGATAATTCAAACTATTTCAAAACTTTCAACGCTCGCTGCTTTAGTCCTTGTGTGTACGTGTAGTTAAAGAAGAAATATGTTATTACTTCTGACCTTGATATCGTGCATAATATGTATAGTATATCGTTAAGTTTGTTATTACAATGTAGTTTAGATATATTTCCCCGCGTACGTGATATTCTGTAACGTTTGCATAATTTTTGTGAAATAATGTTATTTTTTTACTTCGAGTCGATCGTGCATTTACTTATTTAACTTTTACGGATCGCGTTTCCATTGCATACTAAAAAGAAATGTGTACTCAGAAAAGCATAAATTTACTTTTATGCGCGTCTTACAAGTGTGTAAAAAGATTAAATTTCCTGTCGCGTATATACCGGTACACGTCATTGTTTTCACTCCGAGCATGTAACATTGGTAACGCGTTAGGTGAATGTGCTATAATATTAAGTGGTATCTTATGTAATACCTACCTACCTTATCTTCAAACGTCGAGCACTTCGTTTCACTACCCCCTCATTTTGTACTCTTTCTTCCTGCCGTTACCCTCTCTATCTTCGTTCGTAGAACGTAATTTAATTCGTCGAGCGGAGTAGAGGCATCAAAATATTAGCATATTGATCAGCCTACCGCGACCTGCTCTCTTAAATCCACGAGCGTAAAACGCACTTAATGCGAGCAACCACTTTGGCTGTTACTACAGCGAATGCAATATCCGTCGCTTGGAGTAACCGTCCGCGTTGTATTCGTTATCTGACAAGTTTTTACAACGTGCATAAAGAAGGCGCCGTCGCGCACGCAGGTATACGTTCTTCGTTTACAAACGAGACAGGCACACGGGGGGAAGTGGTGACAATACTGCATGAATAGATATATTGTGCAACGTGCACTTTCGGTCATAATGTGCGCGGCTCTGTTATATCCTCCACAAATAACGTCGTACCCCGTGTTAAAAGGACTCTACGCGACTAACCGATGATCGTAGTTTTGCAACGAGCGTGGAAAAAATTAAAATGTTATTCGAGTTGATTGAAATTAATTATGTATTAGTTATAGAATGTAGATATAGTTCATTATATTGCACGTTACGTTAACTGAATTGGTACTGCTTTATATTTCTCAGAAAACGAGGTGCAGAAATTAAATGTATAATAAACCAATTTTTAACTTTTTCAATTAAAGCAATATAAATTATAATAACAGTGTAACGTATTTATTATATAAAAGAGATTTTCTTATATATTTTTTCGCGGCATTTACAAAGAACAAAGAAATTGTATACGCCTTTAAATGGTTTTGCGCGGAGGCAATCGTGACACAAAGGCGAGAAATATCCCTAAAATCCCTCTGTGAAATAGCTCCACACATACACACACACATTGGCGGATGCAGCGCGTACGATAATAATGAATTTTCAAATATCGGCACGTGAACGTGCCTAATGATGGCGCGTTTTAGCGCAGGGGACAACGGGCTTTGAAGAGGTACGTTATCCATGTGCTCGCCCTTTCAAACAACCCTTGAACGACACGCGACCTCCCGATTAAAGCAAATTTTACGCTAGAGATAGTTTTCGCGCATGTAATATTTCTCAGCTATTCACGGCAACGGTAGATAGAATATACAGAGCGTCACGTATAATCAAAGTTTTTGTTGGAACGAAAATCACCGTTCAGATTACACATTTCTCAAATTGTAAAATATTCCTTGGATAGAGAAATGTCGAACGGATTCCAATACGAAATGCGATTAGTAGAGGAAACGGTTCAATGACACTCAAGTTAAACTAATGAAATTAATATTGACTCACTGCCACTTGTTTTTCCGACAAAATAATTCAGGTGTATTTAACAATGCTTCCGACGCAAATTAAATGCTGCATATTGATAAAATAAATTCCTATCAATAATATTATTGCCAATTAACGTCAATTAAAACATATAATTTATATAAAATTATTATCAATTTTTAAATGCTCTATTAAATGGTGCAAAATATAAATGCAGTATACGTAGATATAAATGCACTCTCTTTCCAATGCTGTTTTATAGATTTTTAAACATATTTCTATAAATTTGTACCATTCCGAATACATGAAACGATGTTTCTCAATTAAAGTTAACAATGAAATATTCCTTTTTGGAAAACGCGAAACGCAGACGGCTCGCAGAGGGGAATAATTTCGCAAGATTAAACAGAAATAGAAATGATTATACGTTGGCGGGATTCAGTTTGCTATATAAATCAGAGCATCTAGGCGTTATTATTACTGTACAACACTTGGTCACTCGAGCAGTCGATTCGATGGTACGTCGAACCAAACGATTTACGGTAGGTCGTGCATCTCGAGGCGCGAGAACTCGACCTGGCCAGCGAACACGACTTCCGCATCCGGCTTACAGCTGCTGCTTTATAGGGTAGGTGTACGGGGGAGTGCTCTAGTCACCCAGCCAACCAGCGCTGCGCCAGCTAACCAGTCAACCAGCCAAGCTGCTGGCACACCATAGATACTATAGCAGTTTGACATTTTCGGATCGGTCCAAGTATTTACCGTTCACCGTGGAAAAACATAAGAAGGAACTTATTAATCATAACTTCTGTTTAATACTCTCTAATATTGACAGTGGTGCAGTCATAAGCTATGTTTTTCTTGCTATAGTGGGAGGGCCAGGGATTACGCCACGAGCGGAATTACAGTTAGACGTTCTCCTTTACCGAAAGATGAAAGTAAGCAAGATATAAAGTTATACAGCCATTCAGTCAAAATGTTGTAGAAATGTGCAATAAAAATATGTAACGAGTTTCTTTTTAATTAATAAAAGAAGATTACTCGACGTTGTGGCTTCACTGGTATTACACTCATCTCGAAATTTTGTTAATTTTAAAACTTGTCTGCGTAATAAGAAGAAAAAGACTGTACAATTAATTGAATCGTCGTTAATCTTGTTCTTTCGGGATTTAATTTTTCTCAAGATTATTGTAATCAAAATACATAATGTTGAATTATTCAGAAATTGCCATAAATCCTGGCTAATCGTAAAGTTAAGTAAAGATTAACTCGAAATTCGTCACATAGAATTGCTTATTAAAATTCAGATCGAGGTTCTTGGAGCGTACTGTATATAGGTCATGTACAACACAACGATGTTTCGGTAATAAAGATATTATCAGTTCCAACGTATAACATCACGGAAGGTCCTAGATACAACAATCACACAAACAGCAGTGAATAAATATACTCGCGTGATCATTTTCCGTCCAATATAATACACGTTTAGCGTCGATCGAATTTCACCATGTGCCTTTTTTCCCCCCGGATCGCCTTTCGCGAGTGACTCTTTTCGATGCCAAATTTTAGATTTATCCCTTGGTGAAAGGGGGTCAGATTTTGCTCCGCCATTCGAGGCAACCAGCCAAGTTGCACGCAAACCCATGCGGTTTTCCACGTGTGTACCACGAGACTTTGCGCTGAAACGGATAGTAGAGAGAAAGGAGAGAATTTCGGCGAAGATTCCGATTCATACTTTGTCCACTTCCGCGATGCTTCTTCTATCCCAGCGTCGCGTCGCCAGTACTGCCGTCCTCCCGTTCCCTTGGGAGCCGTACACGTAGGTATCGTCGAATATTTCGAACTCTTTGTCCGCGACAATGTCTTTCCCACTTCTCCCTTTCTCCCTCGCTCTCATTCTCTCAATCTCCCTTTCTGTACATATAGCGCGCCATTTGAGGGTGCAAGGGAGTAGTGTACGAGTCCGCTTGATATTACCGCGCTCGGTTTTTACGGGAAAATGGGTTCTAAGCACCGACAGCGGACTCGTTCCCGGCTAAAACAATATCATTTCATCCCACAGTACCTGACCCCGCTCTCGCCACCCGGATCACTTGTTTGGCCGCGACAGGTACTGCCTCGACTTTTCGCATCGCATCCCATCGGTGGACTACGACCAGCAGCTATTCGGTCCTCTGAGTCACGACTATACCAGAATCCGTACGACTGGGCGGGTGTAGAGCAGTGCGGTAGCATGGGCAGTAGTCGCAGCCATACCCCTCCGTCTCCATCAAGTTTAACTTGGCGCAGCGAATTTCCAAGTACCGTTTTACGAGTTTTCGTTGCCACTGGGAATAGACGGATCAGTCGTTACGCCGCTCGGCAAATGTTATTCCCGAAGTGAGTACCTCGTGGTATGCTCCCGGCCATCTCCACGGAGGAAGACTGATAATCAATTTTGCAACGCGATTCCAATTCGTTTGCGACGCATTTGGGGCTACGAAAATGTCGTTAGCCGAGTGGCTCTCGCTCTCATTCTATTACGGTGGACGCAAGTTTTTCGGTCTCTCCCTTTAAATCGTCCAGATTTGCACGATATCGCTTGATAGATTAGCCGTGTTTTTCAACCATTGTGAGAAAGCAATTAACGAACCTCGAGATAAAGATATTATATGTTTGCGATCTATCGTAGGTGTGCACGTATCCTATATATAATACATGTATTAAACATAGCGTATACCTGGTTGATACGAAAAGGAACACATGTCGGCGAGAGAAATAGTTTTCTTCTACAATTTGTAAGTGTCACTTGCAACGCATATAAATTTACACGGTGTGCAAGACGCGTATTCTATTTAGCGATAAGTTTTAAACGAGAGTTATCGCTGTAATATTCAGTGCTAGGTTTGTAGCAAACTGTTACCACGATTTGCATATTTATCATGTCGAGTTTGGAATCGGGAAATACCCATTTCTATGCCCAACTCAGCAGAAAATGAAGTATGACTCCGGTATTTTCGGGGAAAGATACTTGAGGTGGTCGGTTTTTCCTTAATGCACATGCAAAAAGACAACGCGCGCTCGAGAAGTAGCTGATATCTCAAAGTAGTGCCAAATAGAAATGTCATCCATTTGAATAGATCCTACCGCCATAAATTTATCACAGATATCGACATTTACTAGACCGTAACCTAAATTTAAAGGAGTCAAAGTATTAAAAGATTAATCAAAATGCATATTACAGAAAGAATTTGTTTCACCTTAAACGATTAAAATATGAATATTTCTTTAAGTGTCGACATCTCAGGTTAAATCATAAGAAAATATGAAAATTCATTCATGTTTAAATAAACGTACAAGAAAACTCTTTTGTGTAACATATAATAATTTAGATGATAATAATTTAGATGATAATAATTTAGAATTTTAGAAGATTATTTTATAGCTGACTGGAAGAATATTGGTATAGCCTGGAAAGTTGTTTCTAATTTATCTTGATTTTGGTATAATTCTCGTGAGTGAGAATAGTTTTAATATACCTTTGTTTCAATAATGTCCCCGTAATTTTACATCTCGGCAGTTTCCAACTACTGTTCTCATTTCACCACATAACACAGCGTAATAAAAATTCATCCCAAGATTATTAATAAATATCTGAATTCGCAATATAAAAGATATTTTATTGTAATTCTTTTTGCTATACCGCGAGAGCTGACGCGATTAATATACTGCTTGAAAATAAAAGACAAGACGAAGGTATAAACGGAAAAAGCTTACATTAACGCTTTCGTCGCTTGAGCTTTCTGTAGTGTTGGCTGTTAATTTAATTAAAATAAAAGAAACTTACATTTCTATATTTGTATCGTTTTTATATCTTCATTGAACTCAAGTTCTTGTTGGAAGTAAATTTTATTCTGCGCAAAGTATGGAAGAAATAGAAAATTATTATATCATATTTAAGAAAGTCCTTTCCTCACTTTATTTCAGAAGACAAGTATAATTTTAATTTACGCAAGGAATAATTTATTATAAAATGTTACAGAGATTTTATATTTTTCTTCAAATTATATATCACTTTGTTGAACACTGTATACTTTAAGAAATAATTAACACAAATATAAGTGATGTAAAAGATTTGTTTCCTTGTAATCAATGCAATTGATCAAGATCATATTAGATGTAACTTATCGCCATAGCAACAAGAAACAATAGTGCAGTATGACTAAGATAATATTTGTCTAAAATATTTGCTATAAAACCAGTACTCGCAAGATATAAGACAGTGTAATAATTTTACTTGTCAGAAGTTTATGCAAATTTGTCGTATGTCTTCGATTTCTCTTCCTCGAAATGAGTAACATGCATGCAAGCGAGAAGAAAGCCTTCTGCACAAAAATATATATGGGAATATGTAATGTATTGCCTTTGCGAACCGAGATATTGACGTGACGTAGCATGTAAATTTTACTGTATATAACTAAACGCGTGCATCATGTCAATTTATTTTTAAATGTTAATTTATATAGAGCAACGTATAAATGTTTGAAGAATATACTATATAATTTGAACCATGCCTTATTTACTGTTCTAAAATGACTTTCATACGAAGAAAAACACTACGTAATCAGTTATATGTTGTATGTATTATAGTTGTAACAAAATTAATGTATATAGAAAAAATAGATACATTTTTAAATAAAAGATGTAGTATGAGAAAGAGATGATAAAAATATCTGAAATTATCCAACTTTTCTAATCTCCTACGGAAAAACGTACACTGAAAACAAAACTTTTCGCTACCGTAGCTAATTATGATTTACTAAAAATATTTTGCTGCCATAACTATAAATTTCTAAACCACAGCAAACGGCTTGCTGTCGCACCTAATACAATAGGCACAGTAGCAAAATATTTTGCTATTACAACTAAATATTAACTGTTCATATTTTACAACTGAAATTTAGTTGTCACGTGCAGTTTTTAGCTACGGTAGCTATATTTTTCTTTCCGTGTAGGTATAGCGCTCCGCGAATACACTGGAAAAAACTTTTCACTACCGTAACTAATCATGATTTGCTCAAAATATTTTACTGCCGTAACTATAAATTTCTAAACTATAGCAAATGGTTTGCTGTCGCATTTAATGCAATAAGCAGAGTAGCCTAAAAAAATATTTAGCTATGACAACTAAATATACTTTTCAAGCCCATCGATTTCAGTTAGAATACTTTAAATAATAACTCCTTTTTCAGAGATTGAGATTAGCATGGGATAGCACACATTATGACATTTAAAAACGAAATGCGTTTCTCACATATAGATAATTCAACAGTATTATGAAGCAGTTCTGCGATTATTTGAACGCGTAATACTTGGTGGCAAAATAAAGTGGTCAGAGAAGAAAACATTTCGAATAATTCATATACGCTTTGATCTACTGGTTCCAATCCCCGACTAAATACTATAAACAACTGCATGATATTAAAACATCTGCGTATTTGTGGTCAATTATTCCGACAATGGAATAATGTGAGTTAATATCATAAAGTAATATTCAGAATGTTGTTAACAATGCTCGTAATGAAAAGAATCGCAATCTCTCATTTTGACGTATTTAACGAAAGCATTAGTTTAGATTAACATCGAGATTTTATTATCTACATTACATTTATCAGTAATACGCACACACACACAGAAGCTGTATGCATAATGTACAAGATTAGTATTGCAATTTAATTTATTCCTATAATATTCATCGAAATCTGTCATATATAAAGTAAACGTTATAATAATTGTTCAGATAATTGTAACATAACGTAATTAATGTATATTTTACTTGATCAACAATGTGCAATGAAAACAATTTTTCTTAACTTTTTCAAAATGGACGCGCTCTCTTGCCGGAATATAATTTTTTCGCGCAATTAAATCGACAATTTAGTAAAAGATTATATTTCTCTTGATTGATTTACGTTCGCAGTCCTAAAGACTGTTAGGCAGCGTGTCACTTATAGAATCACAAGGATGCCCCTTGCGCGAGATCGAGACAAGCCGCAATCAAAGGCAGGCGTGGAAAACGCGGAACTTAAGCGCAGCCGGATAAAGTGGCCCCGTAGCGGATAGTTGGCAAGAGGCCGTGCGAGCGGATGGCGCGGGTACACGAGGGTGAATATAGAAAGGAGGGTTGGTAACCGCCCCTGTAAGGTACCTACGTGGCATTGAGAGCCGTGGTGGCGCGGGCTGGCGCGCCAACTAAAATTGAATCTGCGAACGAAACTTCGGTAACCTCGTCAGGAAACCGAAGCTAAAGCCATCCATCGCTCGCGCTTTCGTTGCCGTCGGCGCAGCCATCGCCGACTTCCGTTTTATCTCGAAGAATTGTGCTGCCTCTTGTTGCCTACTCGTTTGCCACTTCTTTCCCCGATCGCGCGCTCACGCGCGCATGCGATAGATTCTCGAGTGTTCCTCGGAGATACGGACCTACGTGTGTTCTCGTGTCTCGCTAAATTAGTTTGGGGCACGGGGACGTCTGATGATCGAGCCATGTTCGACACGGATCGATTTATCGATTGTCACGACGTTGAAATTGGTTAAACTACGGCTAATCGATAGGACAAGTTTTGAAATATTATGCATTTCAATGACGAATTAATATTGAATAATGCAGCGTGTGCCGCTAATGTTTTTCGCAAACCAGCTCTATTTTTCAAAGAAGAAATTGGATTGCTCTTCGCTAAGTGTCAATGAGGTAGTTTCAGGCGCTAATTGTTCATTATTTTAACTTCTGTAACTTTTACCGACATTTATTTAACTAAAAGCGTGGTTGGATAAGTGATTAAAGTTAACAGTGTAATACTACACTAGAATAGTGAGATATACTATACCGCAAATCCAACAATTTCTGTTATTTTAAAGATATTTTTTCCGCAATCGCTCGCGCTCACGGCAATTGTTCACTTCCGAAATAATATTTTGTGATGCAAATTGACAGTAAGAAGGACTGAACCTTTGCGCAATTCAATTTGTGGACTACGGCGTTCGCGAATTGCGTTTAAACGAATTTCACGTACTAATGGCCGCCTCCTTGCTATTACAGTATATCGAGCAGACAAACAACTTTACGAGCACTTACCCTTTAGGTGCTAGAATCTATACGTGGAAGTGTGCATCCACCAGTTTCTAGAGGGTTCAGAAAAATCATTGTCTCGGAGAAGCCTCTCGATACCGAGCGAGGGAAGAACCGATGTTGTGCATATCGAATAACGATATTGATGCAATGCATATAAGTGCTTTTTACCAATTTCTCGACTGTATATTTTATCAAATTGTCACTATGCATAAACATATATGCATAAATGCTATCATTAATCTTCAATTATCAAGTGATGTGTTTTTATCAAGTTTGGTTTGCTTATCGCGAAAACGAAGACATCATTAAAAGCGTTCTATAGTTTGCATTTACATAATCAGAGAGCATTAGCTACTTTACTAATGATAGTTTGCGATGAGAGACCATTGACACGACGACCATTAACATTACGTTGCACCATGTGACTCGCGGCACGCCGAGGTACAATGTAGTACCACCTGACGCAAAACCCATCATTTATAATACGTAGTTTTCAGATTGTTTAGATTAATCGTTCCAAAATTATGTCAAAAGTTTCATTACGAGCCATATATTAGAATAACGCATCCTCATATCGGCATCCTTTATCTTACATTCATTGTAATAACGTATTATTGCAGATAAAATATGTTGTCGCAACTGGCAAAGTATAACTTCTTATCGCGCTTCTCGACTTAACAATTTTTTACATTATTACCTGATTAAAGCATAGTTTTTACATATCACTAATTGAACTAATTTTAGACGCAATTTACATTAATATCAGTTCTATGCAGTTGATATTAGACTTTTAATGTTATATGTTTTCCTCACGGAAACATATCGTTTGCATACTTTAAGAGAATAAATTCTTCTACTAACTTCACCGGCAATTTTTCTTCATTTTTCCCCGTGACTGATCCCGTTCAAGGTCGGAAATCCTATTGAAATCCGACCCTTTTAGGCCAAGTTAGGATATTCAATTACTTTTCCTCAATTTCTCTTGTTGCTTTGCTCAACTTTGCCGCCCGTTGTAAATAACGAACGACAGTCTTTCCAGATATCAAACGTGCTAGTCCCAAACCATTGTCCAAATACAATTGAAGTTTCATAAAAGGAAGACAATGGGAGAGAAACTCGTAACGGCTAGGAGAAGAGGATCGAGAAGCGGCTCCCTGAAATCCGCTTTGCGTTGTCTCGCTCGCCGACAATTAGCAACGATTGATCCTCGAAGAGCCGGACGAGGGTGGCGAATCGTCGCACGGGGGGTAATGTCGTGACGTCGGGTGATTTTCGATAAATTGCACGTGTCCAGCCGTGCTCACGTAGCCCGACATCACGCATACTACGTAGGCCAAGTTATACGTGGCGATGTGGCGCGGCGTGCCGCGAGCCCGCGTCCTTGTTACGCTCCCATGACACGTACATTCGTGATGTAACGGTAACTACTAGCTAGTACGTGCTAAGTGTGCGGCGGCTAGGGATTGCCCTATTGGCAGCTGTACGTATTCCATTCTTAGGATTACGTACACGTATGCAAACATAGCCGCGTGCGAGGGCATGTACCACCGCGTCGCCGATATATTATCGCGACTTTCCGCGTCGAAGGGCTAAGCGAGAGATGTTATCTCGGCATCGGCACGGTGCGCGCGCGTACCGGGGCCAATCCGCTCGTGCGGCCGCTTCGCTCCCTCCCTCCCGCCCTTCCCACCCTTTTGTGTGCCCGGGGTTTTTACTCGAGCGTAGAAAAATTCAGCGCCATTTGAGCGTGGCTCTCACGGGGGCCCTGGAGCGCCGCCAAGGCCATCCATGGATTTCTTCGCGCCCGGTTTAATAGCAATTATGCATTTTTAATCGGCGGATAATCGCAGGACCTGAATGCCCGTGACGCGGTTATTACCGGCAGATGTTGTCGCAACGTCTGCTACCTCGGGGGCAAATTAACGGGGGAGGAGAACCAGCGCTCGGCGCAGGAGCCACCACGGCGCGGAGGAGATTCGCCTTTTTTAAATGCCGAAATCAATCATCAAGTTGTTGTAAAATAGTTCACATCGTTAACAGATAGATTGCAACGCGCATTTGAATTTCAATGCGGAAGACAGGCGACCGAGCCCGGTCTTGCTGCTACCCTCCCCACCGCCCCTTTCACTCCACGGGAGAAGTTAGCACTTCTTTTGTGAACGACCGAAATTGGAGCGCGGAACGATCGCGGTTTTGCGGAAAAATGTAGCACGTTATTATGTATCGAAGAATCGTTCAATTTGCAAACTTTAGGTGCCTGGGAAAAAAGTAAAATAAGTAAAATTGCATATTTCTCCACGTCGGAAAAATGTCTCTGAATCATTCGCTTGTTTCGTCGTAATGGAAATGTTCTATGTGTAATTATATGTAAAAACTAGGCACTGTACATGACGCTTTCTCGACACTTTGATAAGCGTTCTTTTAACGTTCACGTAACAATAGTCGGCGATTAGTACAATGTTAACGATGAGAAAATTCGAATTTCATCCCCTTCGTGCGATCCTTCCTTCGCTCCTCTCCACCTTTCACAATATTTAAATCTAAGCTCCGTAACGTGAAAACTTGGAGCTCCAACGCTGTACTTGAACGAACGTGAATTTGCAATAAAAGGATTATGATCTCACGGTGATTAAAACGAAGAGAAATTTTCCGCGGCAACGGCACAAACGCGACGTTCGCGGCCTCGAGTGAAACGGCGCGTACCGTCCCGAGAAATAACGCGGCCGCGAATCGAAGTTTGTTTGAAAGCGGCGCTGAAAACAACGGCAGTGCAAAAAGTAAATTTCTAAAGTGGCACCTGATTTGTTGGCGGGTGTCGGCGTATGGGTGAGCGCGGCTGCCGCCGTCAACTTGGGTGGTTCCAGCTTCTGCGGCACGCTGTGTGCGGGTATCGGGCCCGGATTCGTCATGGTGGTCATTGTCGTAGGCATCATCAGGGTCGACATGGTCAGCATCTTTACGACGTGAAATTGGAACTCTCGCCGTGGTGAAAGTCGAGGGGCGCAGTTTCGTCACGTGGCCGAGACGAATCCTCGCGAGAGCGGTGACACTGGACGCGCGATTTCTCTGCTCGGTGTCCTGCGATCCGTGGCGCGATCGCGGATTCGCGCTGGAGAGACGATCAGCGACGCGCGCGATTCATGCGAGAGACAGGTGGATCGATCGGAGGAGAGCGAGGTCTCGCGATCGAGAGCAGTGGATCGAGCACTCGAATTAGTGTCCCGCGAATATCGGCATCACTCGGCCGGTGCTACTCGCGAATCCGCACTGCGAGAAGACGTTCGATATGTAAAGCCGTTCGTCCACGATGAAAGACGGCGTGGCTCATCGCATGCTACGCCTCGCGATCTATCGCGTCGTTATTACAGATCGCCGCGGCTCCTCTCTCGCACGCGTCATTACTTCACCACCGTCGTCGCACTGTCACGAATCGCGAACTTGGAGCAGCGGTCAGCACCACGTCGCTGTCTCTCCGCTCGGCTTCTCGATGACACGTTTTTGCGAGATCTATAAAAAGCGCAGGAACCTTTTGCGATTTCCAATTCAGCAGTCGGCGGCACCCTCGCGAGCCTCGGGGCGCACGGTTCTCAAGCCGATCATCTCAGAGGATCGAGCGGATCGTCGATTGGAAGATCGTCAGATCTTCCAATCTCCTAGCTCACGCGCCTCCGCTGGTGTGTGTGTGTGTGTGTGTGTGTAATCCTTCTTCTCTCGTTCCAATGATTCCCCTTCCGTTTCTTTACGCTGTTCGCGCACTGCGGTCCATTCGCGGCAAGGGTTGAAGCGTGCTGGCACACGCGGCACTGCGTGCGATGCGATACGATACGGTGCGGTGCGATGCGATGCGATGCGAAGCGTAGCGGCGCGCGTCGCGTCGCGTCGCGTCGCTGAATACGCGTGCCCTGAACTCCGCGAATAAGCGTCACCGACGATAAACTTATGTAGGACACGGCGAACGAATAGATTTGTCCGATATCCGACGATCCGGTGCACGGGGGGATTCAACAACAGCGGCGTCGGCGTCGGCGTCGGCGGCAGCGGCGGCGGCGGCGGCGGCGGCGGCGGCAACGTAGGTGGTTGCAACGACGGCGACGTCGTTCTCTACGCTCTCCACGCTACGCGCGTTGTTACGTCACGTCCGGCCGAGCGTAGAGTCGGAACTCGTCTGGCGGGGTGAGCGCGAAGGGACGCCTGCCTTTGCCTGCCTGCCAGCCTGCCAGCCCTGGACGCCCGCCGTCGCGACGCCCAGAGGCGCCGGCGTTCCCGAGCGTCCGCGGAATCACACGAGCTAAGACGCGAGCCAGCCAGTCGCTCGTACGCCGCCACGCCGAGAGGGTTGCTCGATGCGGCTGCCGATGTAGCGCTCCACGATGGATGCGCCACGAATTATTGGCGCATATTTTTCGCCAATTTCATTTTTCACCCCGATAGCAATGTACGATGCCATCGTCTAGATTAAACGTCAATCAATCTCCGGGTATTACTGGAGCATGTTTTTTTGATAAATTTCTTTTAAGCAAACGTCTGTCAACTTTTAACTTCGACATCGGCAGTAATTTCCTTTTTCGAGTCAAACGATCGGATTTTAAATCTCCCTCTTTAATGCTAACGCGATATTAACGAAATTGCCTGAAAATAATCCACGTTCAACATTTTCAAATGTTATTTCTAAATATTAGTTTGCATCTTCGTTTATGTTTTCGTCGGCTCTCCCTTTCTCTCTCAACATTTTTATTAACGTACTTCATTTTGTAATACTTTTTCCAAGTAAATACTTATTTAACATAAGAATTGCCTTTGTTTATGGTGCTTTTATAATGACGAAAGAAAATTTCTCTTTATAGAATGATTAAGGAAAACGAAAAATTAATCTCTTCTTCTTTCTCTGATAATTTTACATTTTATTTTATTACGAATGTTTTCGTTTTATCAGCAACAATATAAAACGCATATAGATATTGATAAAAATAAGTTGTATCAGTCTGTTACGAGAAAGAATTAAATAAATTCACCGAGTGTGTGAAATTCCGTGATGAAGCTTTTGCAGGGATCAATCTTGGCTGTGAGAATGAAAAGAAAACTAAATCCTTGCAACTACAGAGCAGCGATTTTTTTACTGAACAATTTAAGTTTTTGGCAATTGAAGTGATCATAAGTATGAATAAACTCTAAACTTCAGTGGAGAGCTGAAGGAAACGGATTTGTGAATTGGTTGTTCACGGCCAAGGGGTCGAAGATTAGAAAGCAAGAACCTTCGAATATACACGGACCTTGGCTGTGGGAATGAAACCTGACTCTTACGCCCCCGAATTGATAGGGGATCTCAACTGAAAAGAAACGAAATCAGAAAAACTCCTGATATTCCCGTCCGATCTATCCTTTAGGCTAGAATACAGACCAGAGCCGTCAAGGATGAAGACAGTCTGAGATCGGAGGGTGCCATATAACCAACAGAAGTCTTGAAAGCTCCACCAATACTCGAAATAATGTAAAACCAGTAATGGCGACGCAAGAAGTAGGGCGGGTGCCCTCTCGCCTCTGTAAGAAATCGCACTCGCTTCAATATTTTGTGTATCATTTCGCGCTTTCAACTCAGAAGCAGCCGACAAATTATACTCGAAGAGACGAGAGATTCGATGCGGCCGCGGCGATACGAAATGTATCCAAACATCGTAAACGAACATCGTTTAAAGAAACAAGTATCGTCCGTTGTTATCACAATGAAGAAGTAATTTCAAGTTAGCTAGTGTTTTGACTTTTGGACGTACAGATTTTATACGTGAATCGCGCGAGATATCTGTCTTGCCGGTTAACGGAGCATCGATAGCAAATCGCGAGGATTCAGCGATCACGCGCTGATATCGATCGCTGATTATTCACAGAGAGCGATCGCAGTTTCTTCTTGTACTTGTCGCGAACGCGTATCAAGTAAGAATAATACGATATGCCGAGCGGAGCGGGCCGCAACCGATCCGTTCGACTATCGTCGCGCGAATGATAGGCACAATGAGAATAGACTGTTTTCGACCGAAGTGTTTAAATGCGCTACGTCATTTCTCGGAACCGGCGCTCGGCGTTCGACGCCCGAAATTCCGCGACTGATAAACCCCAATAATCGACGAAATTTTAAACACCGAAAGTTTGTGGCTTTGTTTCGTAATTTAATGTAGAACGGATTAAGTATTGAACTCAATTTGCTTTTTCTTTAGCATATAAAGATTATTTGTATATATGAAAAAGCAGGAGATCTGTTTTAGTAATATCACTTTTGTAGTCTGACACATATTGCAAGATTCACAAGAACTGCAAAAATAATACGGACATTTCTGAATATCTGTCATATTTAAGTATATTACATTGTATGCATTGTCAATCATCATGCATTCTTTGCATCAGATATTTTCCGTGATTTCGAGTACTGTATGCAGTTTTACAGTAAAACCATTTTTTATACAAGAAACCGTTACAAATAAACACAACATACGTATCTTTGAAAAGAATTGATTAAAATCGACGATGCTTTAAATACTATTTTAAAATTTATAAAAATGACGAAAATATATCTTAAAAATATCTGACATAAAAGATGGAAACTAAATCAATTAATAGTATGTTCTTGTCTTTTGAAACTGACAAGTTAAAGAAAATATTCCATGTTGTTAATGGTATTAGAAAAAATGTAACTTACAAACATTTACATTTCGCGTACAAATAAGCTACATTTATAATGTATACATATATATATGCAATAATTTGCAAAATGTTTGCATATTTATAAAATGTTCTGTAACATTGCAAAGAAACTCTTTTTCTTCATTCATTAAATATCTGTTAAGTGGTAAAGTCCATATTTATAGTTATTCGATCATAGTTATTTTAAGCACCCATAAATGTTTTTCGTAATTGTTTACCATATTATTCAATATTATGCATCAATTAATAAAAAATGTATTTTAATTGCTATAAATGCATTTACAGCATAAATAATAAGACTAGTGTAATATATATTAATAATTGTCGTATTACACAATCTATAATATTACATTTTACTCAAGTCCTTACGAGGCTACCTTCTATTAACATTCTTTCCGTTTTTTTTTATTCTGGAAAGTAGAAAAGAACAAAAACAAACAAAGAGATCATTAAGATAAGTTCATTTTGATGTTCAGTATTCCGACAATTTCGGAACGAATTCCTTACTCCGCTTGTAAAGCCACGTCAACGCGCGATATCTCTATCGCGTTCGAAATGGCATAGTGCGACGTCTGACCTAATGCGGCCCGTATCTACTGATCCATTAAGTGGCGCCACTCGCTGGTAGCAGATCGAACTAGGGTGATTGCGATGCTAAGCCAAATACCGAAAGGATTCCCCTACCGTTTTCGGTAACATTGATGCAGGGCAAGGACAGGAGTTGCGTTCATCTTATTGAGCGCTTCTCGATTGAAGTTGAAAAAAGGACTGGGGAAGTTTACGAGTATCCGCGACTCTCGTGAACGTGAGATAACTTTGTTTGTCCGATGCCGCGATCGAGGTATTAGAGTCTCGAAGGAAAAAATCACAGAAATATAATAGGCAGAAATTCGTGACGATTGCGCTTGAGATGTGTTATCGTATAAACGCACTGTAACGCTGCTAAAATATCTCGATAATTGATAATTATCAATTTATATGCGAATAAATATTTGTATATACGCGCTCGCACACACGCGTTTCGCGCAGTCTAACATTTGCGTAAAAAAATATTTTTGCAATTAATTGAGGAGGTTGTTATTTTTGCTAGTTGATAATTAGACGATATTCATTAAGCTTCGAAATTGCAGTTTATTGGCGTTTACATTTCGTATTTGCGACGTAGCCGTTCGAATCAATTGATATACGCAAGAGGTAATTTCATGTTTTCATGCATGGTCTAAAATGACATTTGTGGTATTAATGAAAAGTTTCGAAATGCTTCATATAACGAAGCTTTAAAACATCGTGCACATTGATATCATCCTGTATTTAATCTCTGGTATTGTCGCTAATTACAGAGTTAACCGTCCTGTAATTTGGCGCAAACGCGATGCGCTTTATTCATGTAATTTCATAATAAATAGAAACAAGTGAAATCATAAAGCATATTATCATGTGATTAAATGGAAAGTCAATGTTTAGTCTCCGCAATTTTAATATCAAATTACAGTTTCTGTAAGCCATTAATACACTTACTTAATTTGCTGAATTTGAAAGTCTCCTGCTAGGTACGGTTTATATGTTTTAGTCCTTTAGCTCTTTAATATAAACTACTTCTGTTGTCCCTTTATTCACAGTTTTTCACAAATTTCCATACTTAATATATTAATACTGATTAATACTGAAAAGGCGATGCATTTTACTGCCTATAATTCTTTTGTAACATATTTAGAAATTTGTACATAAATTAACTTTTATAATAAATGACTTTTGTGGTACATAATTTCATGTTGCATGATATTAAAAGGTATAAAGTGAATCATTCTTTTCAAGTTTGTCAAGCAAACTTCAGTTTTCCATGCAAACTACCTTTAATTGACGCAGCATCGAATTTAAATCTGAAGCAGATAATATGATTTTGCGCTTTCAACATCGATACAGCAAAAAGGCTATGAGGAGTGAAACCTTGGTGGCTTGCAGACGAGCTTGGCTCATGTTCAAGCACATAAATAATTCCGTTTGTGGCCGCAATTGCAGTATTCGCCAACTGTAAGGCGTAGGGGACAAAGTGACATGCGGAACGCACGGTGACGCGATACTAAGCACAGGGAATCTATGAACTATTGGCATGAGAGACAGTGCCAAAGAGGATTGTACACCAACTGATATTTACTGCGACACAGATTTTGTTGGTAGTTTATTACAACAATGGCGCTATTTTTTAATAATTCTCTCTATACAATGTGACTTTGTTACGTGGCAAATTGTATATTTTTCCTTTGACAAAGGGGGCTCTTTTGACATATTGTAAATTATAAAGGACATCTCATTATCTATTTTGAATTTATAAGTCACTTCTTGTTTTCGCTCGCTTATTTTGAATTTATTTTAAAATAAATTCACGTAAACACGAAAGAGCAGTCAGCATAGATATAGTTGCACAAAATAAAGATCAATATTTTTGCAAAAAATGTTAACTTGCACTAACAATAGATATGTTTTGTCAAAACAGCGAGATATTGTACACGATATCTCAATAAAGAATATGTTATTATATTATATTATCTCCTTTATTGCTATACATCCACGAAGAGTATCAACTTAAAGCATGTTACGTTGCACTAGACAAGATTTCTCATTATCTTAGAATTACGAAGAACCCGATAAAACAACACAAAGCCGGCGCGGATGCGCCGCTATTATTCACCTTTTTTTTATATATTCTAAAGATTATAACTTCACATCTTTTTCCTTTTGTGATATTCGCAAAGTTGCAGCAGGGTTAAGCCGAGTTGATTGCAGATAACATGGCAGGAGCACAACAATGTGGCCTGAGCGATTTTTATTTTCCGCACATTAGTTTAAATTCCATCATAAATTGGCTCTTTCACGGAAGAAAAACCGTAGATGGGGCTTCAAAATGAAGCGAGAACCGATGGGGAAACGTTAAAGTTCCATGATGGAGGGAGCTAGGAGCGAGAGACGAGAGGGCCGGGCTTACACGCAGATAGAAGATAGAAGGACGGAGGATGAGCCTCGGGCGATTTGCCCGACATCGCTATGTTGCAGTAATTGCAGCTAATTAAGAGCTTGAACTCTCTCGTCTCTCTCTCTCTCTCTTTCTCCCCCCCCCTCTCTCTCTCTCTCTCTCTGTTCTAAGGCCCCGTGCCGGGCCTTCTCCAAAGGGCACGTGGTAACCTCTGTGTGCTACGTCTTTCTATCCATCTAACCGTCGCCGTCTTGTCTACTATCTGCCGCCAGAAACAGTACATCAAAATGCCGCTCTACCAACTACCGCGATCAACGAGGAGAATGTTTTGCAAGAATGGACAAATATCGTTTCTTCTTCGACCCTTTTAGGATAACGACTAATGTAATTGCCGCCGTCTCTAATCAATGAGATACTATCGAACATATCGTTGCGATACCTTGCACGTGCCATGATTGAGATTAATTACTTTGGTAAGCGCTCCTATTTAACGTATTCAATATGCGTAATAAGTGACCAATCGTATAATAGTGCGGCGGCGAAATGACAAAAATTTATTCCACGTATTTGTAATTCAGGAATTACGTAACATTGAAGGCTTGATTAAACGTTACAAAAATTGATTCGTTTTCATTTCAATTGCTTCCTAACATTAGAAATAATCGTTTACTTTTATCCCGAGTTAAAAATAATGTTTTACACATGACGTATAAAACTGTTATTATGACACCAAAGCATGAGACTGAGATTTTATTTTCCAAACTGTATAGAATATTATATAAAAAATTACGATAAATTTCAGTGTTAATTAGTATTTAACAAGCATAAAAGTAACAATCGTCAACAGTTTTTGAATATTTATGTTAAAGACTAATTTAAAATTCATGGATTCTGAGAAGATAATTTTGTATTTTGCGCTTGACGTAAAAATAACGCATTTTATTTGCGGCGTCTGACAGTCGTTCGTATAAAAAAAAACGTATGTTTCCTATGGTAAAATACGTAGGTGTATGCATATCAAAATAAAAATGCAGCAATATATGTGAGTATTTTTGTGTCAGAGGCCAAAAATCTAGGTACAGCAATCTCATCAAAATACTTTTTTATGGACAGATGGACATAAATGTAAAAATAATAAAAACTTCCACGTATTCATGGAGCTCATCTTCCGACGTTTTCGTAAATTCGCGTAATCTCTTTTTAGTCGATTATTATATTCGTATAATACCCAATTCAAAAATATTGCTGTATATCCTAGCAACGTTTCAAAATATTGTGAAAAATCTTAGGATCGAATTATTGCTGAAATCAAATAAATTTATCAAAATTTTAATTTACAATCTGCATTGAACCTAAAGAATTTCCCAAATTTTTTTACACAGTAGAATAAACGAGAGAGAGAGAGAGAAACACATATTCCGATTAATATACTTATAAATACATACGAATACATTTATAAATTCAAAAACGTAGCTATGATTAGTTCAAGCTCTTGCTAGTTAACAAAAATAGTACTCGCGAGCATATCATTCGTCACTGTGCAAGCATCTGTAATATCGATTATAGATGGTGACATTCCCAGATGTCTAATGGTTGTATTGCGCGATATGTTCCATGGTTATAGTAGCTTAACAAGTCAGCCTCTTCGAGTCGGGATATTGTCTCCCAGAGTTTCGCCGTCGTTACCACGCTCGCTTACGTTTGATCGATGACTCCTCCATCGGGCTGATAGACGACATCGGTTACAACTTGCCTTGTAGTAGACGCAGGAAGTTCATACGTCTATTGCGCGTACACACATCTGTCAGCCTCAAGATTAACGGGACAGCTTGTCCACGTGGTTATCCATATTGGAACATGTATACGAAAATTTATGGATCCGAATCGTTTTCTTTTGCGTACTACAAGATGAGTAATTCGTCGTAAATTGGATCCGTAAGAGGGGCGTCCGTTTTTTAAAACTTGCATAGGAATTACGGAAAAGTCAAGAAGAAATAAAAATCATATGGGCATACTAGATGTTAAATGTTACGTGACTTGTTCTTTGTGCTAAATTTCACAATTGTATATAGTTAAATTTCAAAGCTAAGTCAAGTATTGTGGAGGGCAAATTAGTATATTAGTATATTTCACAAGATATATCTGGTGAAAGTATAGCTTGTATTATTACCGAAATCTGATAATGTCTTTTTAGTTATACAGCTATTAGAATGTAATACGGCCTTTCTTGCTGCATTACATATTACAATTAAAAGGAAGAAGTCTAAAGTCCGTCCTACGAAGTAATAAGTTCACCTGCGTGTTGAATTTTTCGTGCTTTGTACACTTGCCGTTTTCTCTTGAAAGTAAGTTCGTGTCCACATGGTAAAGAGAACGAGATATTATGTAATTGTAACTTTGCGTGAGGTATAATACACTTACAATAATTTTGCATATTTTCTAATGTACTGATATATACTACAATTGTGTTCTTTTTCTTATCATATCTTGCCCGATAGCACACTGTGCGTAAATATACATATGTATATACATTGTGTACACACACCCACATTATAGATATCATTACACATAAATATTCACATAAAGCGGCTATCAGTATATACTGAGGGTAAAAGTTAACGCATGCAATTTACTCCGCAAACAAGAAATGTTTGAAAACAGTTAACAAGAAGAAATGAAAAATTAATTTCGAGAAATGAATCTTGACTGTGAGAAACCTTTTTCGTTACAATATTTGTAACGCTTTTATGTAGTATATCTCATACATGAAAATACCGGCTAGCTAATTTGCATTCGCTATCTAAGTTTCACGATTACAAGGATTTAACAACTATAAATTTTACAATTACAGAGGGGTAACACAAGAGTCTTCCGTGACTAGAAGCCTTGTGTCCTTTGTAAGAAAATTTCAACGAATTATTGGATTTTCGTGCACGTATAAGTAAAGATATGCACGCATAGATGCGCCATCACGACCAAGATGATATAGCGATCCATCTAGCAAGTAGTTGGGACAACTTAGTTCTCGTGCGTGCGAGAGTTTCCGTGTCTCTGTCGCTCGCCCCCTTCTCCCGTGGGTGTCTGTTCTCGCATGTACGTACACACTAATGTGGACGCATACAAACATACATATATACACTCTCACGTGACGTACAACCCTGTTCGCGGGGTAGACAGCGGCTAATCTACGTGTACGAAACCATTTAATACACAGCAGACAAAGGTGGACTCCCAACGCGCTCACGCATACGTGTGCCCATCCTCGAAGATGTGCTCGTGCAACTATAGAGAGAGAGAGAGAGTAAATGGTAGCAAGATAGGAAGCAGTCAATAATTCACGCATTACTCTCGGTTATTATGCTACTGTGGTCTGCTGTGGCCGTGTGGTCGGCGATTCGGCTTTACATTTGCTTTACCAACCATAGTATCGGCCGAATCGCGCGCACACTGATTTACTAATTCGTAACCGCGCACCACGTCCGATAGAACTCTATCAACTTATTCATGGGAACTCACAAGCAACGCGCTTCTTCCCCTGCACGCTCTTCCGTCGCTCGATTTACGCTCTCTCGCGGAATGCTTGCCGCGAGAGTGGTCCTTGCATCTCGAATTGTTGCGCGTACGTATCTGCATGATAATGGAGCGCGCGGATACCTCTTGGCTGCGATCGCATCTTCGGGCGGCGCGGTAATTTCCAACCGTGCGCAACGTCGAGATGAAACATTAGACATTTCGACCTAGTTGCAGCTAGTAAGATCGTATCGCTAAACGGAGCTTGCGTCAAGCTCAAAACGTTCTTGATTCGTTTGTATCTGGTCTTCCGTTTAGCTTTCGCTCGGTCGCATCAACACTACGTAACGGAGAAGATAGATGACGATCCATTTTCTAACGATCGCGTCCACGTATATGTTACAAACGACTTTAACCAGCAGATTAATCAACGTACTGGAGCATCTTGACACTTGTGTGATTGTGCTAAACGAAAGATAAATGTTGCTTAATAACCAACTTTATGTAAATGTGCGTTATCTTTTCCTAAATTTGTACAAGTTTAGTCAATTATTCGTACAATTTTTAATTATAGTATATTCGCGGATCGTGCTCTTTTATATAATTTTCCAATGCACATTGTTAAAATGTTATTGTTCGCACACAGTTGAGAAAAATCTCCGCTTATGACCATCGGCTGTGATGAAAGAGGTACTTGTCCATGCTTCCTTCTATGTTAAGAGCTGATCCATGAAAAATTAAAACATGTCTTGCCGCTATTATTTACCTTACTGTGACAGTGAAGAAGAATAAAGCAGCAACGGAAAAAGAAAGATCACTTTTTACTACGTCTCAGCAGAAACTCTGGCCTGTTTGTCTTACGCTAATTAACTGAACATGAAATATTTTCCACAGACGCCTGGGGTCTTCTAGGTCGGAAGTCGGGGAAGGAAGAAAATAGCAAATGGAAAGGAGACTAAGTTGGAAGTTGATTCTATTCAGCACTTTTTCGGCCCGTTTGTCAATTTTTCCCCTCTGGAATATAAATTATTACAATTGCTAGAATACAAATTACGAACGAACAAATAGGCGGATAAACAGCTGAAAATTTCTTACGTTAAATTCAGCTTTTTTGAATTGCAAGACTTTTTAACTACAATATTTCAATAAACGTACATCGTATCTAACAAGCTTGCGATTTAATTAACTAATTTACTTCTTGTGAATAGATTCTGCAAGGGTTTCGATTGTGCTTAGTATCAAAACAGTTTTTCACTGTGTCGAAATATCTCTTTCACGGTCACTTTTAAAAGCAGTTGTTTGAAATCAGAATGTTTAGATATAATTTAACGCGGAATTGTTGCCAAATTACTGTAGGATACTCGTGTTTTTCATGCAAATGCTGAATCTTGCTACAGTCACTTTCCTAAGACTATTTTTATTGTACGGCAAGTTCGTACTTAAAATTCATCGCGTAATAATCTACATTTTATATTAAGACAATAGCACATTGAGGTTTCGTTTGATAATCGATCTTGCAAGATAAATAATGTCAAGTCCTTCGCTGTGTTTTAGGATCATTATAACCGAAGAAAGGAAGAAAAGACACAGAGATCTTTGCAAGCGACGAAGGAGAAAAAGAATCGCGCTCCATAAGTACGTACGTAACCGGGAATTCATTTTCTCTTAAAACGTCGGCGGGTTCCTTTCATTATAAATGTTATTAAACGCCGGAGGTCCTTTAGACTCAGCGGTGTTCAACATTTGAAACGTCCAAGTTTTTTCTGCCCTCTTTTGTGAGCTTTTCGTCGCAGCTCCCTCTTCCTGGCTGACCTGCGTCTTTTCCAAGTGTCGCCCTTACCGCTCTCCATCCACTAAAAGTAGCTTCATGCGGAACGTTTGTCTTGATGAAGTTGCAATCTCGTGCGATTCGAAGTTTTCTGGTTCGTGCGGCACGGTTTTGCAACGGCAGTTTCGAAAAATACAGTCATATTTTACGTGTGGACATACGACTGTAACGTATATATAATACGACAGTAGGGATCGCGTACCGATGTTCGTAAGATTTACTTCGTCTGCCTTTACATTTGATGCTTCTAATTAACCCGGTAACGCGATAATAACAATTATCCGAGTACGAAGTTTCTACGGAAGTTGCTTCATAGCTCGGCGCTTCGCTCTATGTATGCGTGCGTTATATGTGTGTGTGTGTGTATGTATATTTTATACATATGTATACTCGGTCACGTGTGCACCTGTGAACTCTGGCATATACTTGTTCGGTAACGTTTGACGTGACGGCATCGCGCCGCATATGTTTCTCGTAACAACCCTCGCCTATCATCCGTAGGTAGTAAATTTAGGTTTATCCGGGGTATCCACGAGACGTTGTTAGTGTGAGAGTTAAACGTCGCCTCGTTCTCTGGTTATGTAACCAACTTTGCTGAGGTCGTAGTTAGAATTACTTTCGTTGTAAAGTAACAGTTTGATTAATGAAAACGTCGCATCGATTGCGTCTCATGCAAATTAACAGCGACGCAACGAAATTTGATTTCGTTTCTAAAAGACAGAAAACTGTCATGTAACGAACTTCGTTTCCTCCGTTTGGAGAAAAAATTAATATACATAAATGATACGTCTATCAAAGGAATATTATCACTATTCATAAATTCGTCTCTCTGATGAATTAAATCTAACGTACAACGCGTTTGTTCGAAACTGTCATAGTCGTGAAATGACTTATTTTGAAGAATATGCCACGTTCTAATAATTTTCAATAGTAAAATGATACAACCATTAAATTATATGCAACTTAATTTGAATGTTGACAAAGACACAGGAGTATGTAGAATATACTCGATAATACGATTCGTTTCACGAAACGAAGACACTAGGATTTTTGCCGTTGGCCTGTAACGTCAACATGCGTCAGCGTACCTGTCTGTGGAAATCGTACTTTTGTCTGGGTTCTGGTTTTGCTCATGGGCGCGAGGAAACGAAACAGAGGAACCGACAATTTACTGCCTTTCCTTGCTAGAAAAGGTCCGGCTAAATAAGAGAGCTTGGAGTCTTATTAGCAGATGATGGGGACGACGCTATTCCCTCCCTCCATGCTTCCTCAGGAAACAACGCTGCCTTGAGTTAACGGAACAGAGACGCAGAAAGACGCCAGTGGATGAAGGTAGTTTGTCAACCCAGGGCTTGTTCTCGGTCCAGGCAAACCTAATTAAAGCTGTACACTTTTCTTTCATTACAGCTTCTCTATTCGCTAAACCTTCTCCTATCTTCAATATTTATCTCCTTTTTATGGTAAATGGTCCATGCGATATCTGCTATTCATCATTTATAAGCCATTAATATTTACACTTCCTGCTTCTTCTTATTTGTTGTACATTCAAAGTCTTCGCGATAACGTCGAAAATTATTTCTCTCTCATATTTCGCATTTAATTTTTATAAAAGAAGTTCATGACACATTAATAAATTTTGTAGAAAAATTGCTAAACGACGCTAACTGGCAAATTCTAATTAAAGACATTTATTGCGAAAACTATTACCTCAGCCTGGACTTCCCTACACTCTAGGCGTCTCACCAATTCGACCACTGAGGCATGTGGTAATATTTATCGCAATAAACAGTACTAGTCAAATATTTTAATTGTTCCACACAATTTCGTTGATTACAAAGTTTGCTTGGAAAATAAGCGTTGGTGTTGAAGCTTTTATACGCGAGTATGACAAATATTTGTGTTGAAAAAGTTATTATTTTATATAAACTAATAACCGCTATACTGCTATGGTACCTAGAACTTTAAGAGCGCTTTTGTACCTTTCGTACGATAAACACAGCACATAGAATAGGAACAAAAAGGTGGCAGTGGTCAAAAGCATCTTGTTGGTCCGCTCGATAGCATTTCTTCGCGGAGAAGTAGAAGTAGCTTCATGCTCCATGTACGAAGAACGTAAACGTATCCGTGACACGGGGTTTCAACTAGGAATTCTGCGCTTGCTTCGATACGGTTCGCTCGCCCGTACGTTCCACAACCGAGTCCCAGCTTTTGGGTGAATTAGCAACCGCGCGGCTAGCTATACTTGAGCAGTCGTGTAATCTCGCGTATAGGCTGTCCCTTTCATAAACGCGCAGGGCATTGTCGGTTGCACACGAATGCCTGGGTACCCAGTGGTTACGGTAATGAAATTGCTACGCTACCCCTACAGCTGATATTATTCCGCTTCCAACAGGAATACCGGCCATTGCGTCGGTTGGTTTAGGGACCAGCCGAGTGATATTTCGCGAAGTTTCCTCGAGCTATTCGCAAGCTCTCTCCCATTAAGCACGTGTAATGTCCGCTCTCTCTCTGATAGACATGTTGTATCCTACGGCCGAACGTGCGTGATAGTCTTCCGAACTACTTACAGTGACACTATCAATTGGATGTCATTCAGAAAGATTATTTTGCCACTCTCATCTTCGTCGATTACATTAAACTTTGAAATTCGCCAAGTAGAGGAAAATCAGAGGAGAGTGCAGCTATAATTCAACCTTTTTCAAACACTTTCTCTAACATCGGATAAGTGTCAGTTCAGAAATCTTGCTTAAAGTAAGCACTTCACAGTTAATATTGTAGAAACTAATTAAAGTCATATACAAAAGTAATAAATTGTTTTTTCCCTGCTTCATAATTCAAATAAATCACGAGTGCAATGTACGATTCGATTAAAAATGTTCAATATATGAGAAATTTTATGAATTTCAATTTTTTTGAATACACGCATAGCATCTATCACAGAAAAAAAAATAGCAAATCGTGTGGCTACAATAGATGCCATTTTTCACAGTTTTCCTTCTACAATTAGTCGACCAGCATTGTGAAATTTAATTAATGTTATTTTAGACATCGCCTCAATGGATTATTCTATACTTTTGTGAATATATAATTTGGCATAGACAATTTATATCGCGTCATAAAGTTCCTGTTTATTTTAAATTCTGTGAGTGAAATGAGTAATGTTGAAATATTATGCTTTATATAAAACAGCAAGCGGCGTAATATAGGATTGAAAGTATAAATTACGGGGAAATTTGTAAATGAATCATTTGAAACTGAAATATGAGCGTAAGCTGGCTACGGCCGCGCAGTGAACATTCCAGTTCTGTGCCTGCGTAGTCAATATTTACCTGGCAAACGCCGTGCAATGAATTCGTGCAGTCTGTGCGAAATGACGTTTTATGTTATGTTTACATTTTCATTATTTATTTTACGTGGTATCAGCTGTTCACCACGTAGAACTATTTAACGTAATTCAATGAAAAGCGACTTTTCACTTGGTCGTTCAGACGGATAATCTTAATGCAGGATCTTAATGCATCGTAACATACCCGTTTTAGTTAAAACTTCAGTCTAACAAAAAGTTTCACATCTTCGTATTACGTTGTTTTCAAATAGAAAATATTTGTACCTGAGAATGAATTTTTTCATACAAATTGATATTACAATATATATATTTCTATTTAAAGATAGGCATATAATTCTGGCCACTTTACGTCTCACAGTGCAAATGATGAAAGGACAATATTCCATCTCTGTTATCTCATTAATGACGCTCAAAACTGATTTCATCAAATAATGTGGCAGACGTAACGCGAGTTATCGCTACGCTTAACGACGCGATCGCCGTTTTAATTATAGCAGTCATGCGATATTACCGAAACATACCGTACATCCTATGCAAACGGTCGCGTCAATCGGAACGCGGATTATCCTCGGCTTTTAAACGTAATCACCGTACCTAGCGATGATTGTGCGGGCCCGGATTAGTTCTTCGATTAAGCTTAACGCAGTAGCATATCACTCAGAATGTCTTCTGGCGGTAACGACGATTTTATACATGGCGCAAGACAGAATCGAACGGAGGATTACTATTCCAAGGAAATCAGCAATGAGCGTGAGGAAGTGAGAGCCACTGGCTTCTCTCGGTAGCAGTTCAATTACCGTTACCACGCTAACGACTGTGCCAGAGGGCCGATAATGTCGCGATACGGGTCAGGTACTGGCCGCGGTTCCTTTATGCTAACGAATGCTTACACATCGGGAGCCTCTGCATAGACGATCATATATTGCATGCCGAAGATAGCGGAGAAATTACCTGAAAATGGTAGTCTTTGGCGCGTATTGTAGTAGTCACCTTTGCCCGAGATAGTTTACCGAGATTAGAAATACGCGTGCGTTAGGGAAGTAAAAGCAGTAGTGTCTTAAACATCGAAGGAATCGTAAATCGTGAAAAATAATTGCAAAAATATTATATTACATTTTTCCCTTTGCAAATCCACATTTCAAGCACTACTATTCAGCTAATGTAGTTGTTCAATAGTATGCAAAAGTATTTTTTAATTCATAACGCGTTTCAGTCGAATTCTTTCATAATGGAAGACTAATTTTCTTAAATAATTTGTAAATATGACACTGTACAAGAGCGATTTCGACAAAAAGCGGAGTTTGCTTATTCAACGTGAAGAATATGTGAGGCGTATTCTGAGGGTAATTTCCTTAGTTTCTTAATGGTTAGCTACCTTTTACACAGCCGCTCTGAGGCTTTTTCGAGGGAACCTTCACAATTTATATTAATGGAATGAATGCGTGAAGGCTCTGTAAACCGCGTGAAAATATTGTCGACCTGAAGGAACACGACATTTATGGAATATTTAAATCTTTAGTTCCAGATTTGAAATGGTAGGTTTTTAAGCTTAAATAAAGCATGTAAATAATTCTAAACTCAGTTAATTATTAATCACTTTGAAAATATGCAGGCCGACAAACGGTGTCGTTATAATTATCTTAGAAAGAGCGGTTGTGTCTGTTTTATTAATGTTCCCGTATTCGACGACAGAAACATTTTTGATTTGGAATTCATTCGCACTATAAAATTAATTAAACGCATTTAATTAATTCCCGGGATGGCATGCTTAAAAAAACCATTAATATTTCTCGCGCGTGAATACAAAAGAATGTTCCGGGGGAAAATGAACGACTCCGTGGACAGAATACTCAAGATACCGACCGACGCGCACGCGTCGAGGAGCGAACGAACGAACGAGCGATCTGATCTCCACGGCGCAAAGAGGACGGTAACGAAAAAACACCGAGTGCGAGCTGACGGGGCAAAGTAGTGCCCGCCGAAATGCACCATTGTGCGAGTCCTGTAGCCCGACGCTTCGTGCGGCTATTACTGCGATAATATCTCGGACGGTGCAGCACAAAATGCCCAATTAGGTATGAAGAGCTCGAAAAAAGGACAAGTCTGCTAGCGAGAAAAAGGGGATGAAATAGAAGTGAGAGACGCGGGGGGGGGGGGGGGTTGGATGAGGTGCGACAATGAGAGATAGAGAGCGGTCGCGGGTTATATCCGAATGGGCAAACGGCAGTCGACGGAGAGCGGTGGGGAGGAAGCGGCTCGTATATGGGAAAAACGCGCTGGTAAAAGGAAGAAAGGGTGCAAGGGGGATGAGGTGCGGTGCGGGTAGGTAGGTAGAAGAGGTAGCGCACCCCCTTCTCCTACCGGCAACCGTCAGAAGGTGAGAGTGGGCCAGTCAGGGGGTTTTGCGCAATGCGCCCGCTGCCGCTGCAGTGGAGTTTATTCCTGATCTCTGCGTACGTTCCTCTCTGTTTGCACGCCATTGTATGTCACAGGCTGTTGCAGTTTGCAACTTTTTATGTACGGGCCGCGTCGCCGTGATCCCCGGCTGCGAACGCGCGCAGGGTGAAATAAGATTCGCCGACTTGGCCGCCTCTTCCCCGACTTCTTGGTTCTCCGAGCGAGCGATCGCGATTGACTTGCGAGATAAGTTCGCGGAGGCGAACGTACCATTTATAACTGGTGCTTACACGACCTGGAGACGACCGAAAGATAGCTCTTGCATCGGCGCTTTCTAATTCGTAGATCGACTATCAGGGTCGGCAGAGCAGGACAGCGGCGCTCTACCTACCACGCGTCGATCTCACTGAGAAAGGGCTGTCCTCTCCCGCCGCTTTACGCCGAGCGCATTGTCTCGCGTTTGCATTGTTATTCATATTAGAAAGTAAGTTATTAATGATCCGTTTTCTCTCTTCCTTTCCGCCCACGTGCCGTCAGCTCGCAATTACATAGAAACAGTTAATACGAATGTTCGGTTAATGGGTTAAATAGATTATAATTCTGGCTTAATTTGTTGTTACGATGTATTTGGCACGTTAATTATGGTTGCACAAATTAAAGACGACAGTTTTCTGTATCGTGTCTCTACTACTCGGGTCAAGCTTGACAACCAAATAAAACAATCAAATTGAAAATCTATAATCATGATTAAAAATGATTATTTAGAAAATATTTTGTTGTTGAATAAAATAATAATTTATCTTCTACACCGATAAATATGCAATATATTTATTTACATGAAATATCTCACTAAAGATGCGATTTACGTTTGCATACTGTTTATGCTACGGTACAGTGTTAAATGTATAATGTCAGAATTGTAAATTTCGCAAAGATATTTATGGCGTGCAACATGCGAAAATACATTGCTGCGGTATCGCATGATCGAATATGCATTTACTCGGCTTTTAATATGACGTCTTCTCCATTATTAGATGGCACTCTAAAATATCGTTTCGAACGTGACTTTTCACCTCAAAAATAGCTAGAAGTGCCTTCCAGCACCTGGTATAAGTTTCTTCCCTCGAAATTCTAAACCACTTGAAAGATGAGAAATTCAATCGATTGCTATTGATGTGCCTTGAATGCCTCGAAGAAGTACATAGATGTAGAGGTACATGGATCTCGACTGCAAAGTTTGATAGCCGAACACCAGAATTGTGTAATAAAAATACTTAAGTACGCTGTTGTTGGAATGTTAAGGATGCAGATTGAATTTTCGTGCAAAAGCACTTATTATTTTTATTTCCTTTTAAGGAAACAATTTATTACTTCGCAACGTATATTCTTTAAAGAAATATGTGTGGAACATTGAGAATAATTTATTTTCTATTATATCAAATATTTTATTCCAATTTGTTAAACACGTGCATGGAAATTAAATTATTTAAAATATTAAATGATTTTAACTACGTTAATCATCATTATATACGTCATTATTATTTAAAGAAACATCGGAATAATAGACTGTAATTACTTAATTTAATATATTTTGTTACAGTCATTTAATATATTTACGATAAAATTTGTTTGTTACATATTATATTGATCGTCGTTAATTAAATTACTTACTGCAAAGGTTGTTTATTGTTGATTACTGTTACATTTTGCATGGGGCTCCCGATTGTTAACGCAAGTAAAATAAACAAAAGCACTAAGTAATTAGCACGTGCGCATGCACCAAAACTTTGTGCACATAAATTATGACCTTCCACTCTTCCAACCACACATTTGGCAAACGCCGCCTCTTTTGCGCCATTCTGCCGACGATACAAAACTGTTAGCCATGATATTCGTAATGTGCGCTGCCGCGGAAAAATGTCCGACGCATCCGAATTAATACACCGAGCCGTCAAAAAATAAACTGCTAGAAGCAGAGGATGTTGCGCGCGGCATGCGAATGTTGCGCAAGTGGAGAGAAGTATTTTTATTCTCGCCGCGGAGCTGTTTCCGTAGAACGTAACCAGCGGACTAAAATCCATCAAACGCAATCCCAGTCGGGCGTTTTAAAAAGATTATTCGAACGGGAGAAACAACTCACGGGGAAAGCGAAATGGAAAAGTCGCCTTTCGCATTATCTGTTGACAATTCATTATTGGATTCGATACACCCGCTTTCGAATTCCAATAGCGGAAAAGTTTCCTGCGCCGCGCACCGTGTCTGTACGTATTGTATCAACAAACAAACACGCAAACATACGGCAGCGTACCGACCTGCGCCGGTTATTCGTATGTGCACTTATACGAGTCCTCGAAATAAACCCGATGCCGAAGGGAAGGGTGGGTCCTGCCGGTGTGTTTGTTTAGAAAATAAGAACGCGTCGTTCGAAACTTGTATACTCAACTCACCCGACTCCCCCTCTTCTCCCACGTGCACCTCCGTCCACCCCCGTCCACCCCCGTCCACCCCGTCGTTACCGCGTTGTGTGCCACTGGCAACGCACGTTCGCCCGCCTCCGTGTGCTTCTCGCGTATTTTTCTTCCCGCATTCGAAACGTCCCCTGCTTGTGGTTTTTTCGTTTCTTTCTATATTTGGTTCCGCAATATTTTAGCAATAGCCCCAACATGCTCGTGAGGAAAACGCACAGCAGCTGTGGGGATGTACGTGCAACATTGCCGACTTGGGTGTACTTTCTTTATAGATCTATGCATCTATGCGTTCTCTTCTATTCTTTCTTTTTCAGCACCACGAGAGATTACGTGCCAATTGAAACTGCACAGTCGAGGAAACAAATTCTTTTTTAACCAAATAAATAAAATCGTAGCCTCCGATTTCTTAGCTGGTGAAACTTTTTAAATAAAATCATATACGTGACATTAAATAAAGTAAGGTAAATATTACAGTTGGCGTATGTCGTCTGTATTAATTTTAAACGACGGTTGTATTGCATTAAAATGGGAGCTGCGTGACGACGGAAGACATTTCAAAAGTGTCCTATTTTTGTTCGAACTAGCTGTAGCTTCTTCTAATTACAGTATCCGGTTATAAATCGTGCCGCTCTAGTTGCACTAAGTATTCATTCAATATCTTTTCGGACACATATTGCGTCACAGTATACTTGCGCGTACTTTTTCTTCGTCGTACTTTACAAATACCTCTCGCTTATGTTCTTCCAGCGACGGTAATAGACCGCGTAGGATCTTATGGCTGAGCGGTATAAATGTACAGTGTACATACGACACTGACGAGCTGACTTTCTTCCCTTTATCGATATTTCTCGCGTATCTTCTCCCCATGGCACTCGTACACCTTTCTTTTAACCAGTATGGTGTCGTTCTACGTCTCTATCATAGAGTTTCCTCAATGGCGCACTTACAGCACCCTATACATCGTCATTGTCGCGCTATCCCAACGCCAATTCCTATCGTGTTTACACATGAACGTATATTGGTATTCTACGTTGCTACGGTATCACGCAGCACCTTTTGCCCCAGGTCCTTTGAGATAGTCCCGCTGCGCGCATATCGACTCCCAGATAGGTCTTCGGGGCAATCGGTCTCCGTCGGCATTCCCGAATAATTTATCCAAAACCGGTTTATTAATAATTCAGAGAGCGCTCGGTTCCCGTGCGTGCGACAAATGGCAGGGAAAAAGAAGCGGACGGGGGCTAAACGTGGGTTGCGCGAGGAGGGTGAATGGGAGAATGTTCATTAGGATACAGCCGGTCAAATACGCCCGAGGGATGAATAATGCTGTGACGATATACAATTGCATACACAGGGATTGGTTGTACCTGCTGTTTCGATAAACAAACGTAGGAAAGATGAAGCTTGAAACAATAAAATTGTTCGTATTGCGGCGCAGCTGTTTTGTCGGTTATCGGGAACATTATTGTTATCTCGTTAAATTACTAATTAGGTCCCTTTTGACCGCCTGCACATTCGTATGAGTCTGTTGCCACACGCTTGACTCGAAATCGTAGTATTAATAGGATGGTATCACGATAATTTAACAATTTAACTGTGGTTTTTTAAAATAATATTGGACCGTAATGTTTGGTCACGCTCGGTGCCTAAGGCACGTTTGAAAGTCAAATGATTAATATTCATGAAATTGAAAAATATTCCGCGTAAATTTGAAACTTAAATATTTTTATCGTAGACAAGCAATGGTACACAAACTTAATAAAAGCATAGTTTCGAAAATTTAAATAAAATGTATCCCGTTAAATAACTTAATCTGTTTCGTATTTTTAATGGATGTGCGGGCTGTAAATAATATTTCATCGTTAAGTTCAGAAAATGTCTTAAGATTATTGCCTAATAATCTGCAATAAGTTTAATTGCAGCAATTTGTGCAAGTGCAAGTGTATGCATGCATACATACTATATTAATTAATGTGCCGTTTTTATTTCAAAATAACGTATCGTAGCATCTAATTTCTTCTAATTGCGAACTAAGTATCATAAATTGCATTGCACTCGTGAGTTTCGCATTCATTCCATTCGCGAGTGAACCACCGGAAGGCACAAGTTTTGCGGGGCAAATTCAAAATGGCTGTGTGCGGATTGAACATATCAATTTTATTGCACGTCGCGTCGCGTAACATTTTCGAGGCTGCACTGACTACGTCGCGAGATCGAGGCGAAACAAATAGCGTGCAAAAACAAAAAGAGAAGCTGCGATGACCGAGTGACGACAACACGGCATGCTAAAAATGCACATGCGCATAACTCAGCGGTTTAATCGCGAATGCAACTACGGTGCGCGTAATGAAAGCGCCTCGAAAAACAAGCTGGCAGCAGCAACAGCAGCAGCAGCAGCAGCGACAGCAGCAGCGGCAGCAGCAGCAGTAGCTGCGACGGCAGCGGTAACAGCAACGGCTGCAGAGCTAGTAGTAACAGCAGCGATAGCACCGGCACGTAACACACGCGGGCAATATTTAGGAGGGTAGCAAAGGGTAGTAGACAACATTCTTGTGGTGAACTCTCGTAAACACTAGCACGACCCCAGGGGTGGGAGGCCAGCCCCATAAATCCAACCACTCCCAACCGTCCGGACATTAGGCCGAATTAAAAAGTTATTTTTTCAGTGGCTTCCTTTCCTTCATTGCTTGAGTACTGCGCTTAGCGGGCATACGTGCTCGCCCATTTCTAAGGCGTCTCTAGTTCTAGCCATAATGGAACGAGAAATAACTGGTGCGGAAAGTAGTTGGCTACTTTTCCCCGAATACATCTTGCCAGTTACGCGGGAGGCGTTACTTTGTAAATGTGTAACAAATGCATCTTCGCTACCTCTATAATTCTTTGTGAAGCCCGATTCGGTGCAGGGAGAAATGTAGTAATACTGTAATTTTATGGTACGTTCCAACATTGTTGTAAACGTTCGAATTCTCAAAGCAAGCGGTCTTTAAAGCAAAATTGCAAAACATATATACGTGCTCATCAGGATTTTCTACATGTTTGTAATAATAAATTGTTATTATCTAATTTATAATTTAACACGATTTAAACTTTATTCAAAATATAAAATGTTTTCTTGTATTTTTACCGTAATTGAACGAACCATTAGAATTGTGCAACTGCTTTAATTACGATTTAGAGTATTAGTATTGGAGAAAAAAAATGGAAAAGTTAGTGCCTAAAAAAATTGATAATTTATGAAAGAATAGTAGGAAAAAGCCTGACCTTTCCTTCGCTTAGTTGTTGAGATTTTAAGTATGTAACAAGTAATCTGCCCAGTGTCTAGCTCTGACTTTGCCCGAGACTTCGTTACTTCGTCGCGCAGAAACAAAGGCTGCTTCTTTTGTATTAAGTTCGCCAGCTCTGCAGTAAAACTGTTAGTTTACGCGGATACTTTATTAATTAACAGGGGAACCCGAGAGGTGCAGTGAATGCAGTCGGTACCCTTCGTTTGTTCCGACTTTTGCCTGGTTAATCGCTGCTCTAAATATATAATATGCCCGTAAAATTTTAGTTTTCTCATAGCTGCTCATTTTTTTATTTTCAATATAACAGTGGACCTATTCATGGTAACAATGCCTTTTAAAGTTAGTTTTATTGCAACTAAAATATATAGAACAGAAAAACACATAAAAGGAAGAATACATGTCGAGAAACGTGTCGAAAACAATACGAATCGTTAAAGAAATAGATGAAATATTTTACGAGTAAAAATTCTGTAAAAAAATTTCCACAAAAGAATGTGAAACGTATATTTTCTGTTTTCTGTTATCTGCGCTTATGGAAAGCAATATTGATACGTAACCAAAGTTCTCTCTGACGAAATGAAATGGACAGTGACGGGATATTTGCATATTTCATAAGCATCGTTGGCGGAAAGAGGAAAATGCCTCTGAAGAACTGAGTGTTTCGGTGATTAGCATGTCAGAGCGCACCACTCCGGTGAGGCTTCATCTAGAATTCTGTTTAATTTCTGCGCGCATTAGCCCGCTGCTCCTCTTTCTTTCTTCTTTTCTCTTTCATTTTCAACTCGCACAACTGTCCACAGTCCTAAGTCTAAATTTTTCGCGATATACAACGCTGGGAGAGATAAACTAAAAGCGAGCCGTGTTGTGTAGCTGGCCGAAAGTGGATGCATGGCGAATGGTGGAACGTGTTATTGAAGAAGAGGTGAGATGCCGAGGCCCCGCTAGGGAAATTAAGGGGCTTTTTAATCCCACAAGACGAATCGCCGGCATCTCAGAGAAAATTTCATTTTCCTGAGGCATAAACGGAAGATAATAAAAGTAAGCAAGTAACGTCTAACATATTACTTGTGATGCAACACTGGAGACCTGTTCTGATCTCTATATAAGCATCTTATCGAGTATTATACCCGGTGTACCGTGCGCTGTAGTATCTAGGGGGATACCGTAGATAAGACGCCATTATGCAAGATTAAGATTGGGATTAAGATGTATCTGCCGCGCGATTAATTCAATTATTTCAAATGCTAACTGAAAATAACAAATAAGTAAGCTTAAGAAGAAAATAGTTGAAATAAAATGTCCAACTAGTTAAAAACAAAGAAGAAAATAACACGACAAGATTTTAATGTATAAATTTCGAATGAGAAATTTTTCTCTTATGCGGCTTCCTCGAATTGAATGCGCACGAAGACATATTTTCTTGTTTTACCAAATTCTCGTCTCAGATATGGCGTTATGTACGAGATACTTATAAGATATGTAGTATGTGAAGAAACCGGGCGAAGGAATAAGTTCTGGAATGTAAAGCATCGAAATCGCTCAGAGTATCAGAAATGTCGAGTGGTATTCGGTCTACCTCTGTTGGTCCCTAAGAAACGTCGAAGAGTTTTCTGCAGTGGAGAAGAAAATCGACGTCAAAAATGTGCGGAACGATATAAAATGACTAAGTGCTTTCCAAACGATTCATGTCGCTTATGGTATTTTTGCATAGCAAAAATATATATTTTTTTAATATAATACCATTTATCATATTCGTTGCTATTAATGTTTTGTTTCTTCCACTTAATAAAGTAGGTTAAATAATTTAAGGGACTATTTGTCACAAGTATTAATGATCAACGTATTTAATAAATAGTATTTAATAATATCAGAGATAATGGATCATTCATATACATTTATATTTCATCAGAATGTATATAAACAAAGCATTACTTATTATTTTAATATATTTACTCTTTGTTAAAAGCTTTAACATTAAATAAGCTTGTATAAATATTCTTGTACATATGTTATTTATATTATCGGAATAAATATTTAAAATCTTTACCATTTACCAATATATTTTTCATTAATCCTACATGTACCGCTTCACGAGTTAGTTAACAAATATAAGCTGTCGATACTTTTCGACAAAGTGTTACATTTGTTGGATTCTTTGCGAATTGATCTTCAATAAAAATGGTCGTTTTCCATTTGGAAAGAAATATATAATATGTATACGTACATGCGTACACGTTAAACGTTACCTGCCAGTTCGTCTATCGGCTCAATCGATTATTTACAACGAGATGGAGATATGTGACTATACACGAAGGACCAAAAGCAAAGGTTCAGAAAGGTAGAGAGAGAAGACAAGGAGGGAGTGGACCGAGCACGGAGCGGAGAATCGTAGAGCAGACGTAAGCGGAGAGTTAGTTAGGGGTCTGCTTGGGAACGACGCTCGCCCTTGGGCGTGTAATTACGCGCTTCGTTTCCCAAAAGCCTCCAGGGTCAACGCAAATGCGGACTGCTACAGAGAATACTGCGCCTTCCTACTCGTCACAGTTTTTGCGACAACCCGATGATTCTTTCTCTCTCGCTTTCTCCCTGTCCACAACGCATTCTCGCTTCCAGTCATCCCGCTTTGTTACCCTTCAGAGCTACCGCGACAAAACAGAGACCATTTCACTTTCTTCCGCTTTGCCCCAACGTCAACTCTGCCCTTATTATAAATTGATGGATGACACGATCGCGGCCACGTGGGTGAAGGCATCAATCACATGCGATGTACTATTATAAATAGATATCGCAGCTGGTCATTAACAACACTGGAATATAAAACGTTTCATCAGACTTTTTGCCGTGTTGATTCCAAGACTTATTGAGAAATCTCATGCGTGAGATTACTTTACTCTTCGTGCGGCGCGAAGAAATTCATTAAGGCGGCGAATTCAAAGGTAAAGATGGAAATTAATAATATCCAATATTCCGACTCGTAATTAGTAAGCTAATGACGTTCCTTTTTCTTCGCCGAAGCCTCGAGCGGTTCGTTGAGGAGAGCAAAACCAACTGCTATCATTTCCATCGAATAAAAAGGAGGGAAAAAACGAGAAATCGAAGAACGTCAGATACAGAGAGAACACAGTACCATTAACGTAAGGCATCCTTTGTGGAATATTCTGTGGCATCTACCGCGGAGGACGAGTATAAGACCGGTCTTTACAGAAGTCAGTTCTCTGCCTTGGGTCCACCATTGATCCCTTTCTTGTTCCCCAACAGTAGCTCACCCGCATATGGCTTTCTACTGCACGTGCTCGATGTTTACGAAGCTTTTAAGCGCCCGCAGCATAATTCTCATAACCATGGACAAAGACGGCGACAAGGAGAGTTTGCGCGAATAGGATAGATGGTGGAAGAGCAGAGATCGACCGTGCGAGATGAAGCCAGCAGTAACCGCGAAGTCGGAGCTAAGGCTATGCGCTTCTGGGTATGTTTTGCTTAGCGAGAACATAATGCACATATATATATATATATATATATGTACGCCGGCCATGCCAGCGGGCTTAGCAGGTGGGGGTCGTGGGGGTCGTGGGGGTCGAGGGCGACGCAGGGAATAGTCTGCAAGGATTCGCTGTAGGGGCTCGTCGTGGCAGAATTGCAGCTACGACTTCCAGATGTATGTAAAGGTGGGATAGGGGGAGAGCGGGACTGCTAGTCGGCTCAGGTTACCACAACATGCCGGGGGGCCTCTCGAGGTTGGACATCCCCAGTAGTTTAGCGGGTCCCTATACCTCCCTTTACAACTACGGCGTAAACCTCCCACACCCGCTCCTGTGTTTGCTCACAAAGCCGGCAGAGAGAAAGGGCGAGGTTAATTAATTAACGAGTTTTTACTTAGGCCACAACCAGGCCAGGCCAGGCCAAGCCAGGCGAGGCCGGTGAGGCCGCGCCCCGTGTGTTTGTTGTATCCTCGGCTTGTTGGTAATTGTTAGTCATTTATGTAAACGTAATTTGGGAAGGCTTGGGTGGCGGCTCTAGCCGCGGGCAACATTCCGCGCTAAATCAAACATAGCTGTATTCCAACGGTAAGCGGCGCGCACGAACAGCGCGGAGCTTCTGTACGCTTCGTAAGCGTACAGAGCGACATGTACAACTCGAATCTACCGTAAGCATAAAGTTTATCACTCGCGGATAGAGCGCGCACCACGTAGCCAGCTGGCAAAAAGATCATCTTTGCGGAATAAAATCTCTTATCGATCAATCTTCTACTTGCAATAACGTCATGTGTTGACACAATTCGCTTGTTTTACGAAGGGCTCAAAGATCAAGATAGATTGCGTAAGGTTGACAATTAAAAATTTTTACATACGACTTTAATACGACATACATTTTGTTTTGATGCGAAACTCGTATATAAATTATTTTTTTATTCTGTAACATGTCGTAACAAATATCAATTACACGTGTGAAAATTTAATATTCAACGCATAATTTTTCATTTTTATTCACGGTACGTATAGCAGGATATGCGCCGTAATACCATTAAAAATCTACTATTTTCACACGTATCTGCAGCTGGACATTTTTTTTGTAGAAAAATATTTATTCTAAGACTATTCGTTTTATCTAGCAATCAATAGTTATGGTCAAAAGAAACTTATCTGCGCCTTTCCACAGACCGATTCAATTATTCTATCGGATGATGTGGGCGAAAAAATGTCCAAAAATCATACCCGATAAATCGATTACCCTCGGCGACGCGGTACGCGCCCGCCGCTTTGGATATGGATGGTGATCGTGGGAAAGCTCACGCTGGAGCAACATCAAGTGCCCCGCGGTGAATAGACTCATTCTCTCTTTCTCCCATGCTCGTCATGACTGCATGCGAATCAACGTACGCCTCTCTCGCTCTTGTGCTCACTTTATTTACGCGTGCGTCAACAAATACATGTATACACCAAACGCGCGTACTATAGCCACCATAAAGGCTTACGCGTACCCATAAATCCCAATTACAGCTACGAATGCTGCAGACCAGCGGCCGTGACACGCCGCAAAGTGCGGCCCGTCCATAAATTGTGCCAGGCCGGACGTACCGAATTTTCCATGCAATTTGAATAAGAGATACGCATTTGGGAAAATATGCGCGTGCGTGCGAGCTTTCGTCCGTGCGCACCTCACCTCGCCTGTGCACGTGAAATTTTCAGAGAATGCTACGCTCGATCCATCCGACGCACCGGTTTATCGCACGGTGGTCGGACTGTTTTGCATTCATTTCCCAGCAAAACTGAAAAGAATTCGGATGCGGATAGTGTCTATCGCATTCATCTTCGATTGCTGGAAGTGTTATTTCATATAACATTTCCTTTCCAACTGCGTATGGTTTAAAATAGAAAAACTTCGAAGAGTAATAAATTGTATCGACGTGTCTTTACACTCAGCTATCGTTTTTACACAATTTCAAGCTGACGATTTTTTTTCCGAGAATTTTAACCAAAAATATTTGCAACTTCCCCAAAAATATTCACATAAAGTAGCTGTTGTCATCGTAATAGTAAAAAAAATATATATTTGAATTTCGCAATATTTAAAAATAATTTATTTAAAGCCTTTAGGGCAAGGCAAATGGAACCGCATCGGAGGAAAAGCCAGTTACACAGATATAAAACATTCACTTGTTTTATTACATTAAATTTTCACTTTTGTTGTTCCGTTGTTCTCTATTTCGTCTGGCCACTCTTTATTTCAGTTTGCCCGGAATTTTTTCTCGCGCTCGGTGTTTCTCCAGCTACCTCTTCTGCAGCGTATCCCTTTTCTGCTTTTTTGCTTCCCCTTATAGTCTCTCGCTAGCTCCCGCGTTAAACAAATAACTCGAAAATCGAGTGTTCCGTGCTGTTCTTTCTCATCGAGTAACGACGTTGGAAGTGGAAGTTCGCACATTACACGGCCACGTTTCGTTTCGCGTACGCGGGTCGAAATAAAGTGAGCAGAAGACAAACATATGGAGAGCATAATTGCGCGCGTGACGATGATCGTAATCGTCAATTAGCACCTCAATACAGGAGAGTCCGCGCACAACTGAATTGCACTGCATGTTGAAAAAAAAACGAATATTGATCTCATATAAACGCACCAAGAGAGGATCCTTTTGCTATTAATTCTATATAAAATATGTTTATTACGATATAAAATTGTTACTTTTATGAAAAAACCATATAATAAAATCTCAGATTGTATGGTGACTTAATTGATTAATTAGTACTTAATTTTGTGTGCGAATAAAAATAATTAAAGTAAATTGCCGCTTCATTTTAGCTATCCTTCCCTGAGTCACTTTAGCTTACGGTGCTGTATTCAGGGTTACTGTGGCATAGAAACTTTGTCATAGTCTGACATAATCTAGCATACCTTAGCTTACACTGGCTTAATTTAGTGTACTTCATATCTGATTAAAATCCATAGTCTGGACACATTACATGGACTAAATTTGAAACGCTATTATAATTGCTTCATGTTGCCATGTAAGGTTGCCGACTCAAGTGGCACAGAATAAAAACTATTACTAGATACACGAACAGGAGATTTCTTTTATCTAACTCGTAAACATAAAATTTTAGTTTCAGAATAAGACGAACATAGGATTGACACGGGACGGTAAAGATAAAAGAGATAAACGAATAGCAGATTCCTTAATAATCGCATGATAGCATCCTGAAGATAAATCTAGATTGACTATAGATATTTATTGGTCGAAAGTATCATCTCTCATCAAGCGTATACATCTCCGTACCTTTAGGCAATGATGGAGGGAGTATACATACCTACAATATATGCGCACAACAGTATACATGTACTCCAAAGCAAGCAAGAAGTACAGTCGCGAAGCTCAGTTCAACGCCATTAATCTGTACTATATTACCATTGTGGGAAAAGAGAAACAGAGACGCGGAATGAATTTCGCATTTTATCTTGTCAAATAAGCGCTGATCTAACGAAATAAACGCAAGCGCACATATAATGTCATGAATAACTGAAGATAATGCCTTAGGCTTAAGACTAGTCAAGAAATATCAGTATCTCTCGGATCCCAAGCTGCCACGTGCCCCGAGGCAGTGTTAAAGTATCCAACGTCTGACTCCCAACACCCCTCGTGGAGATTTAATTCTTGATTAACTATAAATTACCGTCAACATGAATGCGGCATTACAGACCCTAAATTTGACTCTTCCTTCAGTCTGTGTCTTTTCTCTCTGTGTACTTTGGCTTCTCTTGTTCGGACAACACGGATTCAAATCGATAGCTAGTGAAACATACGGGAAGAACTTCAGAAGTAATAGCAACCTTGTCGGGATCACCGAGGAAAAATGATAATCCTGTCCCACATGCAGAAGTATCCCTGCATCTTGCAAGCAAACCAACGCATAAATAACAAAGTGGATTTCTAGATTTTTCATGCGACCGACCTCCCTGGATTTATCGATCTTCTTGCATAGTATATTGTGAGCATGTGGAAAGTCGCGATTGTCTCGATCATATTATCTTTTCCTGCTTTTTATTACTAAAGAGAAACGCGTTTGGCTATTTAAAATAGAAGTTATATAACAGAAAGTTATTGATTATTTCGAGCTACATTTTTTGCACTGTGACGTTATCTTCGACTTTAAATAATATTGCACATGTTGCCGATGATGCAATTATAGATTTTCAAAGAACACAGGCACTCACAAATGCGACTATACAGCCTTCTAATATACCTCTAGCCTTTTGATCGTGGTGAAAGAAACTCGTGGCCAGAAGAGAGATGACAAGAAGTTAATCGTGTTGATTCTTTTCGTTAGCGTACATTATCGGCGCGGATAACGCGGTGCTGTAAGTTTATAAAATAGGAACGACGAGTCTGTAACGACTATGCGACGAGATCTATAAAGCTATTCGTGCACGTGAGCAACTGTCGGGTAACGGATCGCGTTTATTACGAGCCATAGCGCAACAAAGCACCCCCGACACGATCCATCTAACCGTTCGTAAGGTTAAGGGGCATTACATTAATGCGCGCTTGTCGGTAGACAAGAGGGCAGTGGGTTCTAAGTTTGTGCAACCCAGTAAGGTTCTGAGAAAGCTGGCAATGTGTAACAACAGGGAACCACTACGAGCAAGTCTTGAATTTATATGAAAATTATAGCTTAGACCTACACAATCCGTGGTCTTCAACTGTCATTAAATTGTCCGATATTTAAAGCGCCATTTCGCGGAACCATCTTTTACCAATTTCATCGCAAAACATTTTAACATTAATTTACTTAAACATATCCCTGTTCTTTTCGTTCCCGGACGTGCCCTCTTTTTTTTTATTTCTCATTCTTCTTTCGATTCTCCTAGTTCAGTCACGATTTAGCTACGCTATGAAATCACGCTGCAACTTCTCTCCCAAGTATTTCCTTTTTTCTCCCAAGAATTCAAGAACTTCTTTATCAATAATGAAACCTGAAATCTCCGGAAAGGTTATACACATTCGAAAATCCATATTCAACCGGCGAAAAGCGCGCGCGGGGTTTTCTGTCGCACAAAATTGTACTACACTTTTTTTCTGCTGCCCCTCAGTCTCCCGGTTCGGTCCCACCCCAAACCACCCTCCGGGCGCAACGGCGGAAATGCGTTGTGAAATATTTAATCTGGTCTATCCCATCGCCACCCCCAGCAGCAAGCCCCTTCCTCTGTTGAACTCCTCCCATCCGACTCTCGCTCTTCCGCCCCCCCTCCCTCCCTCCCTCCCGGCATCGCTGGCTCGATAGCTAGCTACGAACATCCGGTGTTGCTGCATTATTAAATACGCGACACCAACCTCTCGATACTCTGATTTTATGGGAAATCCGTGAATGAAATAACTCGTCCGTTTCTCGCCGTGTCATAGCTTCTCCTCTAGGAGTTACATATGAGTCTGCCGTGTTGAGCTTCTTTGTGAATGCTGCAGCACAAGTTCATTTCTCTTCTCTATCACACTGATCTCCATTAGACGGCTTCATTGGTTCGAACAACAAGATTGAAAGGGGTGTTGAAACAGCCAGTGATTTAAGTTCCGATAAAATGTTATAATCATTTATTATTCTATTATGCCAACTTAAATTAAACTTGATAATGAAGAAGAAACACTCATAATTATGTAATAAATCTTCACCATTTTCTAACATTTTCGAATAAAACTAAGGAATCGTTTCATTGAAAATTAACATGAATAATATATCCGCCACTCAAGCTCGTGACAATCGTGTATCTTATTCATTAAAAAGCACTCTCAGTTTTTCTTACTACAGCGGACAATGGCAAATTAATATATGTTCATTCCTTGTTAACGAAGTTAAACGTACAGACTCGAGAAATGAACGCGCCACGACTATAACTGCTGCAGTCATAAAACTTCGCTTTTACGTTCGAATCCTTTCTTATTTACGACATGGTATCCAGGAATATGCGATAAATTTACAAATCCTCGTATGTAACATTTTGCAGCAAAATATTACAGGTAGATCAGCTTCGCGAGGTGTGCACTAATTTTGATTAAGGATGTCTCTGTCGATGTTATTGTATTTACATAAATTGTTAATTATTTGCGAAGTAGAGCTGCGAACAAAGTACAAGCTACTCCGCGATATTCAAGTTTTATTCTACTTGTTTCATCCTTCTTTCCGTTTTCTTTTACTTGTTTCATCCTTCTTTCCGTTTTCTTTTACTCTTGTATCATTATAAATCTTTCAATATTATATTACAAAAATTAACGTGCGCAGTATGCAGACATCTGGATGCTTGTAGACCTTTTGATAAATAGTTTAATTACGTTTAAGGTATTTTAACTGTTTTAATGTGCAATTTCTAATGTCTTGAGAGATTTACCGTAGTCTGCGAAATGGAGCACCGATAAAGTTGCATATTATTACAATTTAGCGTTAAAATATTTATATGTAACTTAACAATTTAAATCAGGATTATAAATAATGTGCTAATAATCGCATTGTATTTAATAATACGCTTCATAGTAATCTGCTGATGATTGTTAACGAATAAGAATAAAATTGTATATAAATCTCAAAAATCAAATATAATGTGTATAAAATAATAGACAATGTATAATTATTATCTACTAAATATATGCAAAAATTAAACGAATGTTACTTTCGCAGCAATTAAAAACTTTGCACTTGCCTAACATGCTTTAGACTTTAATAAGCTAATTAAATTGTGATTATAAGCTAATTAAGTTTTATCGTGTTTTACGATGTGTATTCACGCGTTGACATTTTTCACAGATTGATAAATTGTCCGTAATCCCGGAAAATCGAGCTTTTCGATGTTTTTCGGTACTAAAGGTAGGAGATTGACGAGGTCGGCCTAAGGCCATTAATGATTCAAGGAATTGGCAATAGATTGAGAAGGGTCCTGCAGCCAATAACACTATACTTCCAAACTACATTATTCTCGTTTTTGTTCCGGCCACACTATCTTGTTCATGCCCTATTCTTAACTCCGATTTTACCTGGCAAGATTGACTTTAATTCTGCAGCAGAGTTAATACTGTACGATCGTTTGTTCCATACTGATTCGATTCCCTATCGCTGTGGTGCAGAAAAATCGATCGCGCCGCCTGCATATTTTAATCTTCTCCTGGCGTTATCTGCTTTAATGTTTATTTTCCTTCTCGTATACCAAATATTTAATTACATATAACTTTATTAAATAAAGTAAAATAAAATAATTATCTCAAAAAGCGTCACGCACAGAATGTAATTCGACAAAATTTGATACAGCAGTTTTCACTCTCAATTGGAATAAATTGCTATAAACAAGGATTCGATAATAATTTCAGCGTCTAAGTATAATTTTATTGTTTACGAAATATTATAATATATATTTTCTCGCGAGAAACTGCACTGTGAATAAAAGGCGCTAACAAATCTAGAGACAACACGAAGCAAGAGATAAGATATTACTTACGTTATCTAATTGCAATCCTAATTACAGTCGGAGCAACGTAAACTCAATCGGAGAAAAGTGTACGCTAATTAGTTTTGCATATCAAATACACGTAAAAACATGACATACATTAACCGGTTGTAGCAGTACGTGTCATAATATCGCATCGTTGGTTACAGGGGATGAGGGTAAACCAAGAAGAAGAGGGAGAGAGATAGAGATAGGAAGCCAGAGCGCATGGGTAGCGGAGAATGAGAGGGACGGGAAGTGTACAGCAGCTTAGACGAGGAAAGTTTTTGCCGTTTTATTGCTACGGCAAGCGTAGATTCAGGATATACGCGTGCTCCTATTATCTACCTATCTGGCGTGCGACCCCGGCTAAACAGTCATAAACAGTCACCTATCCAAGATAACATACACGATGGCGGGCTTTGCTTCTGACCGTTCGAGCGTGTATAATGATATTAATTATTAAAAGCAGAGCAGAGCGACAACAGGCAACTCTGGCGTCAAAGCGACGTCGGCAACGACATGCCTGCGGCTCGCTTCTCTCGTGCCATTATATTATTTTTCGTCGCGACCTTTCCTGCGCTTCGTGCAGCCGGTTATTAAGGCGAGGTGCAAAGTGACAGCAAGGGGCAAAAGGTAAGGGAGGCTAAGCACAGTAGTTTTTCGTGCTATCCGGAAGTAATTTGATCTGTATACGAACACAAAGAAGATTTCTAATAGCACTGGGATTACGGTGTCACGTTGCGTGTCTTTTGAAACCGCGGCTGAATGGAATGTTCAGGTAATTATCGGCCATGTTGCGAGTATCGGTAAATTTATCAATTTAAGGTGTGAGCAATACACAGAGCTGTTCCAATTTCTAAAATGCAAAACGTGCGGCACAACTATTGAGGATAAGGTTGACAAATATTCAATGTTGCACGAATAAAACGATAACAAATATTCTTTTCACTTTTAATTAAAGGAGGAATTACGAGATTGCTGCTCTTGACTTCTTTTCCCGCCCGAATTCGCAATCGTGACTCGTGTATCACGACGAAAAAATACGGTAATCGGTGAGCGCTAAAGTACATCTTAACCATTTGCGAAAGATCGCGCCCAATTTCCATTCTTTCCCTCGCACGTTAGCGCGTTACATAACACCTACACGGTCCGAGTAGTCCGGATAATACGACAAATGGGGAATGCGGCGCAGTTTCATGACACGGGGCGTGGACGATGGTGAGGGGATCAGGGGCTGTGCGAGTCTCCGCCACTACGGAATTCGGCATTCCTGTAGGGGCGCCTAATTGCTATGGGCCACGCACACGAGGAATTAATAATTAAAATAAAATATTGCGGCGAACGGTCGCGTATCTTCTCTTTTATTCGACGACGAGCACGGGCGGGACGTGGCGGGGGGAAGGAGGGGGGAGGGGGGGAGGCGGGGACGACCCGACGCCGGCGGCGACGGCGGCAGTCGTGCTCTGGTTTTCAGCCCCACAGGCGGTAATATACATAATTAAACATACGTGACTTATCTGCTGAAAAATGTTGCGTTTAACACCCACCTCCACCCCTCGGGCCGCGCGCCCACCCCATCGCGCGGTCGCCCGCTCTCATCCGGCGACCTCGTTGCCATTGCCCCAAACCAGGACGCGTGACACACTGCGCGTGGTTCCCAGCAGATACCGGTGTATCGTGTGTCCGCGGTTTCCCAAATTATAGTCTTTTTTTCCGTTTTATTTTTTTTCTCTTCCTTTTTTTCACCAGCCCGTATCTCTCAGAAAACTTTGACCACGATCCTTTACCTTCTTCTCCCTCTCTTTTCTCCCGAGTCTCGCGATATATATGTATATATATGTATATATATCTCTCTCTCTTGCGTATTTCCCCTCAATGTCCCGCTAGAACGCTTGTCTGGCCGTGTTATTAACTAACCCGGCCGCGCAGTGCAAAACGCCACGATTCCGGTACGCCTGCCCGCTTTTTTTCAATTTTCCCGGAAGCTTTCCGAATTATATTTTTTCCACCTAACGTGCAGTTTCGCTCTTTTTATTCCTTTCTACCCCGTAACATATCGTACATGTTTGGTGTTTCCGCCTTTATTTCGTCCCCGTTCGTACACCGCCGGTAGCGAGACTGGTTAACGTTCAATTTGCCAATGTGGAGAAAGGATCAAGATCCTGTTATTTTCTCAAATTTCTGCAAAAGTTCTCTCAAATCGTAATACTTACTTCGCCCATCTTACGATCTACCTTTAGTCCCTCTGAGTCCATGTTTTTTCCCTTCTCATTTTCTCTTAGAGTATATTTTGGATATTATCTTTAAAGTCCCATTTGATTCCCTCCATTATTACATTACAGCGTTACATCAAATATGAGAAAAATCGCGTATCCGCAGTGTTTTCTTTCGCAAATTTTCAGAGAATTCGTCAAATTATTATTTTTTAATTCCAGTCCATTTCTAATTCTGTGAAAGCACCGCTATTACTGCCTTTAAAAATTTTCTTTTCATTCATTTCCAACGTTTACCGTGTGTGTATTTCTTTTAACGTTCTTTTAATGCACGGAAATCTGTCTGACTGTGTACCTTATAAACTCACGTGAAACGTGTTGTAAGCAAGATTTTTTTTTAATCAGACAATCCCTTTTCCCCAATGTACAGGAAAATATCTTTTAATTAATTGAAATGTGTGTAGATGCGCTCGGTAATTTTACATTAACAATTCTACGTTCGTCAAAGAACCAAAAAATTGGAAATGTATAAGAATCTTCACAATTTTTGCGATCTCTTCTACTTTTCTTTGAAATCTGATTAACTTGTTTAATCCCATTATCAAGCGTACGCTTGATAGGCACACTGTGCCATGTTCTTTACGACATAATTAGCCTCTCTGAAGCGCGAAATAAGGGAAGACAACGCGCAAAGCTTTTCTGAACAGTCTTCCGTTTTACAGAGACAAAAGAAAGGAGAGATTATGGATTGTGCTAATAATTACCTTGCTCCTATTTCGTGAATGGCTTATGATAATTGAGCTATTTAATTAAAAATCAGTATAGAGCAGGTTTTAAATATTATCTCTAATTATAGCATCTTTCGTATTAATTTTATTTGCTTATTTATTCCATCTATTTGTCACGTGTAACGTTTTATTTCTGTTGAACGCGTGTCAGAATGTGTTCTTAAATATCGCTGTCTCTGTGATTCTGTCAAGTGGTGCAACGCAATAATTGCATACATTACATAAAAGTGTAAATGCATGCGAATTGTATAAGTTAATGAGTACTTCACACACATGCACTTATGACTTAGGGGGCCTATAGTTTCCTTTCTTCCGTGCATATAAATATCTGTTTAGAATATCTCGACTCACGTGAGGTCTAGATATGTATATAATCGATGAATGTATGAATACAAATCAGGTTTCTTAATCTCGCGAGCGAAGTGCCAACATCAGTTACCTTAAACCAGGATGTAGACATAGAAGGTAAAACTTGTGGGATTACGAGTGGACGAGCGTATACGCAACCAACGTTATATAATATTATATTAATAGAATGTGTAATTAGACGCTTACACGTAACGTCGACCGTGTCCATTGTCTGTTTGCGTATGTGACCGAACGTGATTTATCGCGATCCAACTGCGGAATTGAACGGTCATTGTTGTGAATAACGTTTGCTTTTAATGCATCGATTAAGGCGTATTTACGTCCAACAGACATATCGGACCATCATAAATTGGACCTATTAAAAGGTGAATTATTCGCGACGGATTGCCGACACTGTCGTGCGTACCGCATGCGTTTCAGGTCTGTCCCACTTTTTCCTCGCGCGGGAATCGAAGTAAGTAATTGCCGTACGGTGACGGAGTTACGTAGGTAGGGGATGTGGCGCGTTCATAACTTTTCCGTGCTACTCGCAATCATATTCTAAATAGAGCATCTACTAATAACTGATTATCCGCGCGATTCATTACACGACGTTCATTACATTCAGCAGCCGAGCAGTAATACCGAACTCATGAGCGATGATCGTTCGACGCTGTTTTTTCTACCTCCTTTTCCTCCACCTCTCTCCCGAGAGGAGCTTTTTTCCCTCGACATTTTAACAATGCAATGGGGGACCTAGGCTATCTCGGCCAGTATTTCAACGCGATACGAGTCTGTGACAAATAGCTACCGATGTAATGAATATGAAACGCCATTCCCCTCCCCCCCTCCTCCTCCCCCTTTAACTCGTTCCCAGCAACCCTTTTGCCCCACTCCCTCGTCCATAATATGACGCATGATGTCGTACGCGTTGTAAAACGTTAAAGCAAAGTATTCTACCTATTCGTTCTTTATACGTCGAGACTACTCGTTTCTTCCACTTTCCAACAGTGGATCATAATAAGAGGAAAATTAGGTGAGAGTGCGCGTTCACACTTTTCCGTTCGCGCGATGAATAGAATTTTTCTCTGTTTGCGCAAGAGAGAGAGGGGGGGGACAGAGAGAGGGAGTCCATTTACGTTCCGTTTAATTAATCTTACATGATTATTTTAAACCAGTAGCTTTTCCATCATTAACAATGTATACGTTTCGCCTTTTAGAGAATATTTTTGATGATCTTTCATAGGCAAGAACAAATTTTTGCATTTGTTTTCACTAAAAAGAATTAATGCGTACAATTTGCATAGAAAGAACACACCAAAGTTCCAAAGAATCTTATCTTTATGAGAAATAATAACAGTACCATAATAAAGTAAATGATTATAACAGTGTAACATAACGTCAGATATACTCTACTTATTTCCTTAATCCGGCTGCGCTAACGAGCTAGAAATAATTATGTTGGGCAAAATAAGTAATAGTAAAATAGTACAGGGATTCATAATCTCGCATTTTATGCAAACAATATTACCTGCCATATCCCGTTCCATATTCACCGGCCGTAATAAAAGGCGCTCTTAGAAGCACTTAAACTGTAGACTTTACGTATTAACATCCATTTATTATTTATTTTTCCTGCCTAATGATAATCATAACGAGCTCGCGCAATTGCGAAAGAGCAAGGCGTTAATAACAACAGCAGCGGCATGGACGTATGCAACATCTTTATGCGATGTGTGCAGAAAGATTATCCGATGACAAATGAACAAACGGGCCTGCGTTGCTTGTCCTTTCCTGTTACACGATTAATGCTAGGATACCGCTCTCTCTCGGCCACGTCTCGGCATCACAGCATCTCACTCTTACGTGTCGCGCGAATGTGTACGTAACATCGCATGCTAATTGCTTGGTTCAAGTAAATCCCCATGAAATTACAAGAATGGTGTAACATCACCGGTGCCATCCCGCCGCACCCGATAATAGCCAAGTCGAAAGTTCCTGCATAATTAAATCTCTACGGCGTGCCGTTTAAACTTATCGTTTCTTCAGTAGCCTTTCTGCTACACTGTTCATTTGCGCAAACGTAAAGCAATCGGTACAAGTTAGATAAAAATTTTACATCTTCAAATTAACATTATTCTAAACGAACAATAATTGAGTATGAAAAACAAAAAGAAGAATAAATTGCGCGCGTTTCTGCAGAATATTTTTTATAACGTAAATTTCGGATGTAATTTGAAAGAAAGCAATTATTTTTCAATATTTTTTACATTTGATAAATGAACTAGAACACAGAGGAATGCCAGAAAGAATTGAATATTCTCGTAAATTCAATTTTGTCCCCATATGTAGAAAAATACTAATCATGCAGTAGCTTCAAGAAATAATATTAATGAATGTTACTATAATAGAGTAGAAAACCTCATGCAGAATAGCCTGCATTCGACTATTCCGTAATATACAAATACATATATAGAATATTTATTCGCATATTATTCTGGCTGGCGTTTTATTGCAGCCGGATTTGCCTGTATTTCCTTACTTTTCTTCCCTGACGACACCGGGATCCACGTATGTCAGAGATATGAAATTAAATTTACGTCAAAGATAATTGTCACATCACAACGATGCGACGTCACTCAAGCTTCTTGCTATCAGAGTGTTGCAGTGGTGTTCTCGCACATGGACGTATTGTAGACACATTTGTATGCACGATACGCACGTGATCGGAATTAAAGAAATGTGTAGCATACATGACTACAGATAAAATGAAACCATGGAAAGATATGCTAACTTAGACCTGAAGTAAATGTAACAAAGAGGGGATAAATACTCTCTTAAAATGGAAAGCTTAAATCTGTTGAAGATATTCAAGAAGATCAATGTCATTATTTTATTGGAAGTATTAAGAGACCTACAATTACTTAATGATTTACGTCTCGTAACATGTTATTTAATAAATTTGTTTTAATCGTTTTTTTATAAAATAAGTAATATTTTGTTAACTATCACACAAAATTCCTAAGTATGCAATTCTCGAATAAGTTTGACATTGATGTTACATGTTGTGAAATTTCTTCTCCTTCGGCCCGGTTTTTCATTTTCTGGTTGACTGTTAACTAGAAGTTAGTTGACTCTCCACCTTTTTCTATGTTATTATCTAAGAAGAGACAGAGTGTTGGCAAACCTCCGGTTAACAATTGACCAGAAAACGAAAAACCGGGCCTTAGCTTGACACAATAAAAAGATTCTATTGGTTGTAAAAGATACGTGAGTTTTTATTAAAGGAAATATTACTTGTAATATAAAAAGAAGGGAAGAAGCTAAATTCTGTCAAGGAAGAATATATTTCATAGACAAGAATAAGTTTCCTATGTATATACAAATGATAACTCGTTTCTTAGAAATGAGAACTGTCGTAGTAGAGCCACGTACGCTCAAATTGGATAACTTTAATTACGTATCATTGTCTGCGTGAGAGAAAGTTAATCGAAACTTTTCACAAGTAATTATACAAGATTGTGCATCAAGTACAAAGACTAATTTTTAGTATCATATCTAAAATTAAACAGTCTTTATAGCCACGATAAGATATTTAAAGCTGCGAATTTACCTTTGCAAATTAATTTTTATAATTTTTCTAATTAATCTAAATTATATCTTTTACGTGAACGTCCTTACGTTCTAAAACCGCGTATCTTAGGAAATAATCCACTTTGAACAAACATTGGAAAGATATAGATATAGTAAAGACATTTAAAAGACTAATCTTTTCACTTAAGCGTCTTTAGAATATCGTACCATTTTAAAACGGTGTTTTAGATTTGCATCTTATCACACATTGACAGAACTAGAGAGCAATAAGTTAACCGCGTATTAGCGGCAAAATTCAGAATCCACTATTAATAGGACGGCCCTGAATATCAACGACTGAACGGTGCTCGCAAACGCGTGGCAATACCGGCTGACTCTAATCAAAATTCTACGCAAAATCCCCCAAAAGCGAGGTAAGGCGCTTATAGTGCTCTTCTGTCTAGCCTTGTCGCCGACATCGATTTTCAAAGCGTACTTGAACCTCTTTAACCCTCTCTTGCGGTCGATCGATCGTGTGTGCGGTTACACGAAGGGAAACGCGTGGATTTAATGAGTATGGGCATTCGAGAGAAACTCGATACGAGTGTCGATCTTCCGCGATCCTCTCTGCTTGTGGACGACAATGCAGGGATGAGGGCTAATATTCTAGGTAACTTTAGAAGGACGCAACGACGCAGAGGGATACGTAAGGACAAAATAGGGTTGTTGATGGACATACCGAGGAAAAGAGGATGAGAAACGCACACCAGAAAGGCCGGACTGGCGGAGAGAGAATAGCCTCCCCGCGTACTTTACGAGCGTCACAAAGTGTACACATTGTGTTACAAGCAGTCAAGAAGATGGGATATGCGAGCGGTCGTGTATACGCATCCGGTCTCATTGTGCGTTCACCCCCAGTGTCATGCCACAATACTATCGGTTATAGTAGCGTTTATACACCGTCTACAATCAACGTTAGAAACCTCGACGCAAACGTCATGGAGTGCAGCGGTAGATTACGACGATACTCGACGTGTATCAAATCCAGAAGCTCGAGATATCGAGCAAGCTGCTGGAGAAGGTTGATTCTCGCGCGACGCGCTTTGATCTACGACGATGGCCTAAAGGATTACACATGCAGCGTGTTATTTCACATCAACGGATCTCGGAACTCTTCAGTATTTCATAAATCAGACAGCACTCTTTTCATACCTCGTGTTACAAGAAAATATACTTTTAAAACTTAAACGGTAGGAGCTGGAATAATCTCGTTTTAAATATAATCCCTTCTTATATGTGTTACACTTAATGAAAATTATATGATATGAGTTTTTTTATCATAAAAACGTATAATACATGAAATTAATAAAACAACGAAAGCGTGTGAAAAATATATTTCCATGTCTGATAAACATTAATTCTATGATTGATAAAAGTTATCGTAATATTACCCAATTTTATTGTACTTTATTTAGTTTTCATTTTATAATCGTGTTGTCATATATATGCATAAAACTTATTAAATTATTTAAAATATAATGAAGAAATTTTAATACCTCTTTTATATCATATTTGTACAGAAAGAATAGCACATATATCAGTACTTAATAATAGCATACGTGTCTTTGTACGTATATAATATTTATAATATGTACATATATTATAAATATTTATTCGTATTATCAAAATGTAAGATGAGGTGACCAAATGCGGATGAAAAATTTGATGAGTCGCTAATAAGCGACATTTTAAAATAATTCACTTTGCTCTTTTATATATTTACAACTTTATGCTATATTGTCGATATTATAAAAGATATCGACATGTTTCTATGTCGCTTATTAGCGACTGATCAAATTTTTAATCCGTGTCTGATTTGAATTTGCTCACCTTACTCTACTAATAAATGCACAGTGCAGCAATAAACGCACGAAATATTAACTGACTACGAGTGTACTGCTAAGAGATACAAACCGAAACAACCTTTTTGCATTTTAAATTATATCTTTCTGCACTTACGACGAAACTCCCATTAGAAAAATGAAGAAGTCAAATTGTCTTATATGCGAAACAACGCAAAGAGTGCAACGGCAAAGCACCTGGATAAGGTTGCAGAAGTCATTATACGTTTAATTAAGGAGAAATCCCATAACCCACTAATGAGCGTAACGATGTCGCCGAAAAGAAACATAGGCACTGCAAAGAATAGGAAGAAGTGCTTTTTCTCCCTGGATTTCGCGCAGCTACCAGCAAGCCTTTGCCCTTAATTCCGTAATACGAATATATGCACATACCGGCGAGAGAGAGAGGGGGCGGGCGAGAAAGAGTAGGACGGCGAGGGGGAGGAGCAAGAAGAGAAAGAGGAAGATAGAGAAAGGGGATGGGCATAATGCACGCTCGTCTGAGTACAGTCTGTAATTATGAAATAACCCCGGACCCTCTTTACGCTTCTATTATCATAGCTTTTTACGCTAGCGCCGGAGAAACCACGGCAAATTTTTCCGTGCCCAGGACCCGCGCTCGAAAAGTCGTTCTCCATTTTCCTTCCGGCTGCTCCCTTCCGTCCCAGTTGACCATGAAAGAAGGAAAGGGAAAGAGAGAATGTGTATATATGCGCGCGCGCCTGCACGTATGTGCGTGTGTGTGTTCATAGTTGTCAAGCCAACATCATCCCTCATGTTGTCTCTAACTAGACGTCATTTTTCACATGTAACGTTCCCTCACGCTTTGTATTATTCCTTGTAATTTTGTGCCGTGAATATCTGGTGTGTACACGTAATTAAAGAGCGGCATATTCTTGTTTTACATTGCAGTAGTATAATGAAAAATTTCATACAAATTGATTAGCATGCATTTGTTACTATCATTATCCTCTTCGTTTATCTATCATTATCCCCTTTGTTCATTATTCAAGTGCGTTATTTTTCCACGTAGCGAAGAAACGTTTCCCTCGGACTAACGACAAAATCTTCTTTTGCGCGATACTTTTAATGTAAAGTATCGGAGCACTACATTCTGTTAATTACGTCGATCGTTAGAAACATGTATTCGTAATTCTGCGCGCCGTTTGGGAAGACAAGTATAATTTTTCCTCGTGGATTTTGAGATTTCTAGTGGCCCGATTACATAAGCGCATCGCGCCGCTCCGATTCTTGAATTATTTATATTGACTTTGTTTGAGGACCGTTGCGCCGTAGAGACGGAACAACATGCATTCGCAATAAGACAAGGGCAATGTATTCCCTAACACTATGTTTATGTAGAGATGACTCCGGAAAAGAAACCGGACTAAATATCACGCATGTGCAATTTAATAATTATGCTAAAAATGAAATAATTATTTTGTTAAAAAATACGATATACAGAAGTCTTCATACAAAATTTCTTTTTTCACGCTCAGTCGTTGTTCTCCTCTTTTTTTTTGTACATACATATACAGCTTCCGAATGCACGCTTCCCTTTAGAAGTTTACTCACATTTTCTCACGTTAACTAATTTTAATAAGATTTTCCGTTGGTTGAATTTTTCTAGAGTTCTTTTGCAGGGCAGGCGTTTGAACTTTTCATTAGAAATTCCTAGTTCGTGATTCCCTTTAATGCCTCTTAATTCTTTGAGACTCGCGACGGAATTATTACAGGCAAGAACTACCGTCAGTGATATAACTGTCACCCACGCTATATGTCCACGTGGTTTACAATACCTACGCAGCACGTACTCGCGTGGCCGCTTCAGTGTTAGCAGTTACATCGTGTTTCGCTAACACCCTATTCATTACCCCGCTCACTCCATCGACCTCGGCGTACACGAGTCCGGTCTGCGTTTCAGTCTGGTCGCATTAAAGCTCTAAATACTGTGCGACGAGAGCAAACAGCTCTCCGCCACATCAGGATGTTACTATTTACTTCCTACCGTCTCTCCGTATGACCCCGCCGCGTATGTCTCATTCCGTATCGCATCTGCGTTTCTACACTCGAAATTTCTCATCGCAGATACGTATACCTGTTCCCGTCACGACGGCCGTGCATTAAAATCTGTAACTACTGCACCGAATCGCGCAATTCGCCAAGTTTACGCGGCCGCGAATTAATAGTTTGCGGTGACGTCAATTACCGCTCGTAATTTTCAATCTGTCCAAACTACCGGTATTAGTTGAAGTGTATTCTAACTTACAACAATTGAGATACTCTATTCTCAATGTCTCTTTTTACCTTTGACAGCCTCTTTCCCGTAATATTGCATTTACGCGTTTATTTTAAAGGCTTAACGCGTAGATGCGCATCCATTTTATTCTTTCGTCGTACGGTTGTTTCTTTTTCGCCCTTTTGTATTCGGCACACATCGCAGAGATATAACTCAATTGTGCTTAACACCAGCGCCATATTAGTTGGGATGTTTCCGCGCGTGGATTTTAGTTTTGTCGGGTTTATATATTTATAAAGTTACCGCGCATTAACCTTCACTCGTGGTTTTCTGCCGAATGTTATGAAAAGCTATTATAGCACGCATACCCGAAATGCGACCGTGCATTAACATCCGCTATCACTCGTGATTTTGTTACTGCAACACAGATATGCTTTTAAAAGGTTTCGTCTATATTGGCAATTTTGATCACTGTGTTTGTCGCAGTTTTTGTTTGATTTATTTCAGCTCTCGATTGACTGTAATAGAAGTACATTCAAGCACTGTGCTCGGACAGCACGCTACGTATGGAACATGCGAAATAAGACTTCAAAATTTAAGCGGCCCTGTTTTCTCGACAATCGTTAATTAATACATTGTGATACGACAGTGCTAATTAATGAACTGTTAAGATCTGTCAAATGTACACCCACAGCAAGGAGTTCTGTTACTGAGACAAAAAATATTCTTGACTTGTTGTATATTTCTTACAACCTCATTTAGAATACAAATAAGACAATATCCAAATAAAATCAATAATTCTTATTCTCCTCTATCAAATTAAGAAGGATTGGCTTACTATATCGAGACAAGAGTAACTTCTATAAATATAAGTTTATATATTCTTGCGTTTAGAATAAATTTTCCCTCCATCTTACAACGCACGAAGTTGGCACCACAATATTCGACAAAAGACAATGCATACTATCATTTTTTTTCTAGATTTTAGAATTTTTCATTCAAGATTAAAATATTCCTTCCTCTATAATAAATATGATAGGCGCTATATCGATCCTATTTTATGATACATTGAAGCGTAATAGCATTGGATCCGGAAATTTTTTCTGTGGGTGTACGATAATTTCTAAAGTTATAACTACAAGATGGACATTGATTTGTTGGCTACAAAATTAGTATCGGCACGTCTAATTGGATGTTACAACGAACCTAATGTTTTACACGCTAGCTATTAATATGTAATCAACTGAATCAGGTTTATATTATTTGTTTCGTGATTGCGCGTTTTTAAAACGGCATTAAAACAAAATATTCGATTGGGGTAAAAATTAGTACATCACATTGTCATATTTAATGCAATTTGTATGCGTGCTGAAACCTCGCGATACGACTTGCAACGTGGGGAATTAGTAAACGCTATTTGTAAATCATTTACCAGGTCCAGTCAATTAAATTGTCTTCAAAAAAATATATATCTGTTTGGAAACAACTGTGTAACGCGATATTCCTATTCACTTCCACTTTGCAGCTTGTTGATTTTTACCACTTGTTTCGTTACTACGTGCACGAAACTGATTTAGTGGGTGGGTCTTTTTTTTTCTTCGTTGTTCGCTATTTTAAACTACGCGGTATCATAGTGTATTTTGATATGCTATACCCAAATATATTTCCCAACAATTTTCTACTTCATGTGAAATTTAATATAAACTTTTGTTATCGCGTTTTTATGTTTTTATATTTACACGCTAGCTATTGATATTTTCGCGTTAAAGTAATTTTTCACTTTAATCACAGATTGTACGCGGCATAAAATCGAGTTGTCAGTTTTCGCCCGCGTATCACGAATGTGACGCCGTCGCGTACGTATCGGCTAAAAGACGCAATATTTTCCTTGGCAATCCGGATTCTTGAAGCATCGAACGATGTTCTTGAAATTCATGCAATCGTCGCATATTTGAAGTATTTACCTACCTGTTGCGCTCACTATTAAAGAAAAGTACGTTAAATTCATATTTCTTGTAGCTCCGCCGGCGCCTTACTTAGATACGTTTACCTTTTTACTTACATTTTACCTTCTCTTATTCTATATATGCCTATGAGTGAGCCACAAATTGAATCTAAAGCTAAAGAATAATTGACATTTATGCGGGATCGGGTAAAGAAATTCGCGAGAAGGGTGAGACGAACGTTGTTTCGTTCGCGCGGGTAAACGCACCCACAGAAAAAAGTTCCGGATCAAATGCCGTTACACTTGAATGTATCATAAAATAGGATCGATATAGCGCCAATCATATTTATTATGGAAAATGAAATATTTTAATCTTAACTGAAAACTTCTATAATCTAGATTCGTCTTTTGTCGAATATCGTGGTGCCAACTTGGTGCGTTGTAAGATGGGGGGAAAATTTATTCCAAACGCAAGAACAATGACAAGTTACTCTTGTCTCAATATAGTAGGTCAATCTTTTTTAATTCGATACAGGAGACTAAGAATTATTGATTTTACTTTCATATTGTCTAATTTTTATACTAAATGAGGTTGTGAGAAATATAAATGCGTCAACAATATTTTTTGTCTCGGTAACAGAAATCCTTTCTGAGGGTGCGGGGATGCGCGCAACAACGGCCATCATTTATTTCCACAATTATCGCCGCATTGTGTCTCGCAGGCAGAGAGACAGGGAGAGAGCACAGAGGGTAAGCGCGTAACTAGAGGCTGGTACCGCACCTCGAAGATTCTAATCTTACTTTCGTGCGTCAGAGAGCTTGTCGCTCGCGAGACAACGCGGAGCGTCGAGCCCCGACGGTACCAGCAAGTAGGCGGAGGCGAGAAATTCAAAAGGACGAGATTAGTCGCGTACGTGGCTGCCGTTGCCACTTAGAACCACGTCGCACCATTTGCTTTGCAAATAATCCCCTCCCGCCCTGTTCTCCGCCGCTGTTTAGTTGCACACATTCCGCCACCCAGCACACGTTCCATCATAAATATGTATCATCCGGATGTACGTACGTACAGACGTCGCTAGATACAAACACAATCGCATGAGTCGCACACCGACACTAATACCTAAAATGTAATCGCTCGCCGGCATGCCCGCACGCGCGTTTCTGTAACGTTTTGCCGGGCGTGTCTGCGCGGTTATACTTATATCCGCTTTACACGCACGTGGTTACACGTGCGTGCACGTACACCGTACACCTACAGATCCATTCCGCGTGAGGAGAACGGCCGTCTGATAACGCGCGGCATTTAAAGCGTGTTGGCCCCCGAAAATTATTTCCAATACTCGTTAACGCTTTATCTCAATCAGAGAAAAATATTATTCGCGCGGAAGATAAATGCATTTAATAAACGGAACGTCCTCCCGACCTACGGACCTCCCGGAAGCAACGCGCACCGTTAGGCGGCATGTGGAAGTGACGTGTGTCTGGATACGAGTCGTCCCCCTCGACCTTCGCGACGCGGACGTGTACGGGTAATTATCGCCGACGAGATGCACTTTATTACCGTCGTCGCAATCGCGATGAGAAGCATTTTACACCGCCAAGTGAACACGCGGCGTGGGGAAACGTCGGGGACAAGCTGGTCGACGCACAAAGGAAACGAGCGAAAGTGTCGGTCGATACAGGTCTAATTTGTTTAATCAAAGCCAGCCGCGTCGTTGGATAGCTTTCAGTCACGTTACACCGAGGGGAAAAAAACGGAGCAACAAAAGTGACTAAATATGTTTAGTTGGCGGTAACCTCTTCAATTCAAATATATGTGTTTTTAAGTTAAACATACGCCATTTGTCGAAACATACTTTTTTTTTAATTAACAAATATTTGCTTGGCAGCCCCTGATCGCCACGTATAGTTGAATCAAGAGATATTTTTTATTCGACACCCTTTTTTTGTCAGTGCTTTAGGCTGTATTATCGTGTCTATGATAACCACTGGATTACACAAATACGAAATTCACTATGTGATAAATGAATCGATAATAACGTCGCCCGATGTCATTTTCCTAGTTTCGACAGTTGTGTAAAATAACTTCACTTTTTTTTACTAGCGACGTAATTTTTTCGATAATCTTTTTGTCCATATCTATCGAAATCAACCGTTTACTGCGTGTCAAATAAAATAGAATGAAATAGCTGGCGGGTGATTCAATTTCTTTCCATTTTGATCATCTCGCACGCGAACAACATATAAATATTAAAAAAATAGAGAAAAGTCTATTATGATATAGCAGTTTTTCAACATGAAAATTTAATCACAAATCTTCATTCGCAACGATTACACGATCTAACAATGAAACCGCTAGATGATGCCTATTAATTTAGCAAAAATCCTGCTATCTCACATTAGGAGCTCATCTCATAATCTTTCGTTTCGACTTATTCATTTAGACACGGGTCTGTCAACGTAACTTGATTAACTAGCTTCGGAGACACGTTTTCCAAATGTAAACGCAATGTTTCGTAGCTGCCGCAAGCAAAAGGTGCACTTTGGCTTTGTCTGTCTTGTTCAACGAGCAAACAAGCCTATCACCTGCACTGATACTGAGAAGGGATAAAAGGAAGGGATATTTTGGATGAGCACGCTGTCGTACGCGGACTTACGCACTACTTTGTATGAAAAGCAGGAACGACGGGCTTTGCATGCAGGAAAACATCCATCCATTGGGTGCGTCCGTGCGCGCAGGAGAGGACTCAGGCAGCGTGGTGGAACCAACGTCGACGAACCAACGTCGATGCACCGCCGACGCCACCGCCGCATCACGGTGTTTCCGAGGCGCATTTGCATATCCACTGGTTTATACTTTTTCGATATCGAGCAGAGGCAGTGCGCGCGCCCCAGCGCGGTCGCTTGGTTTGTGCGCGAAATTGCACCACTTCGGTCTCCCCCTATCGTCGTTACGTCGTTGCTAATTTAAGGGCCTTGGCGATCTAACGGCTCCCCGTGGCTTCGCGTACCCAGCTCTTTCGGTTGGTTGCCGTCGTTACCCCCGGCCGGATATTGCGATACGATGGCCCCGCTGCCAGCTTCGATGCCGCGGCGTTCGGTTACCCACCCGACGCAGCACTTTTTGCGAAAAGGGCTTCCTCCCAGCCACCCCACGTACGTAATATCCCGCCGTAAGGCTATTCGCGTCCGGAGACTGAGGAAGGACGACCACTGCATCGTCGCGAGAGAGGCGGCTCGGTATCGCACACTAGGGAGTGCATTCAGTTGAGCTGTGCTCTCGAATATCGTCTTATATACATTATATATATCGTAACGAAAAACCGTTCTTTATTATCTTCCGAACATATAATACGAGTAGCTGGTCAGATACGTTTGAGAAGGAACGCAGGAGAAAATAAAAATGTCACTCAATTTGTTACACAAGCGGTTTGCGTTCAACTAAGTCTACCACGAAGAAAGCGAACGTTATTATCTGAAATTACTAGATTTAAATTTCGACTTTTCAACTGGTTTTCTTCAGCAATCGATATTTCAAAATCAATTCGAAGTCGCCGAAAATCATCTATCGGCGCGTATTGTAGAAGCACTAAATATTACGCTATCCAGAAAAAGGAAATAATTCAGTGAATTATGAAGGTTTAATCGTACTCTAGTAGCAACTATATACCGTGCGTATGTACTTAATATCTGCCCATCGCACGTACATGCGCTGACTGGCACGTAGTTATCGATTAGCGCACGAGTTTTTAATGACGGAGGCACTTAATTACCATATGTGAGATTTACCGAATCGGCCGAGTAAAGGAGTAATCAAACGAATTGCGTTTTAAAGTGCCTCTTAAGCACAGAAATTTACGAGTATGAACTATCAGGGTACGTGGTTGCCATAATGATAATTTATTGCACCTAATGGTAGGTAAGTTCACAAGCGTGCATAATCTGTTAAATTTAGGATTTAACTAGATATGTGCCGTTTTCCCTAATTCTTCGTCAATATTTTTAACTGTCTAGTAATAATTAACAAACAATTTACACGGGTAATTAGAACTATCTACGTAATGTTTATACTTCTCGTGAGCAGTTACGTAAACTATAGGTTGTAGTTTTTGTAAGTGAAAAGAATTTTTAAACAATATCGTACAAAGAAAGAGAGAAGAAAATAAAATTTTCAAATGTTTCAAATAATATCCGATGAAAAAAGTTCTTATTATATGTTATAATAAATAATTTTGGAATGAATAAAGCGTTTCAGTGATTACTAATTCAATTTAATTCTCTTTTATTTGTACCTTTTTTCATATCTTGTTAAAATGTAAAGAATTCTAATGTTTTTTTTTATATTTTGACGAATATAATCAATAATTCCTAAACAACATTATAGATTCCGTATTATCACATAATCACGATTTATTTTCTATTGGAACAACATAACAAAAGTCGTTACTGTTTACCAAATACAGCATACAAACATATTCGTCGATATTTTCAAAAGATACGTTTATTGTTTTTTCTTTTCACCGCTTTTCGATACGAGTCACGTTCGATGCTCGATGAAATTTGCATTTTTACCGAGTTGAGTTCGATGCAAATTTCTGGCAAATTTTTTCCCATCACTTCCCCCTAAAGCGGTCATATTTCGCTAATCCACAGGTTCACTTCGGGAAATAGTCACGGGAACATGGACTAGCTTGTGGCGTGGCCGGTGGTGGTTTATTTAAAACATCTACGTGGTTTTTGTTAACCATGCATACGGCGTACGAATTTATATCATCAGTTTGGCCGTTTCCGAATGAGCAATTGGCATTTCGATTGCTGCCCGCAGCAATTTTGAGAAATCAGAATATCGCAATTAAAAATCGCGCGCATCTGCTTTTAGAGTTTTAGGAACATAATTAACCGAATTATCTAGCGATTAATATTAAAATTCTATCAAGTGAATGGCTTTCGTTATTATTGAAACTTAAAAAATCTGGTTGTTGCGTATCTTGCCCGTAGGACAATGAAAAATATTAATATTAATTCATATAAGATAAAACTAGTTTATGCCAGCAGAACTAATTTCGCAAAAGCAGACCTGCAATTTCCTGATTTGAAAGTGAAATTTATGAACTTACGCATTACTGTTATATAGGAGCATTTTTACTCAAGGTTATCCGGCGTAATTTGATCGTATCTTAGAGTAACTCAACTTATAGGTTTTATATAAGACTATAATAACGGCATCGTACATTGCGCACTTTCGGTATAGTATTGTATTTTTGCAAAGTATGGTACGACCTAGCTCATGTTGTTGTATATCATCATTAGTTGTACACGGAACTTCGTTTTTCTTCCACAAACTTGCTGGTTAAAATGATATACAACTTTTTCTTTGGGTGGACTGTCGCGAGCAAAGTTGCGATAGTAATTAAGCTTTTCGTTATATATTGGGTGTATATGCATATTGTGCAATTCATATTCATAGCGAAAAAAAAAGATTATCGTTTCTTTAACTTTACATATCGCAACTCACATATCAGAATACCACGAGGAATGTTTCTCGCAATCATGACATATCTGGAAATTTCCGCTCATTTCCATGCAGCGCGAAGCTTTTTACTCGAGAATAACCATTCGTTCCTCATGTACGGGTTATTAAATATTTCTACCGTAATGAGCAGATAACGTTACATTAGTTGCATTTTTATTTAATTAAGAATGCCTTACTGATTTCTTACGGAAAAAAAAACACTCAAGTTTTGAGTGTTAACGCTCGATTGTCCGAATTTGAGAGTAAATTCCGACAATTTCTTAATCTTAATAATCTTAATTTACTCTCAAATTCGGACAATCGAGTGTTAACACTCAAAACTTGAGTATTTTTTCCGTAAGGAATCAGTAAGGAATTCTTAATTAAATGTACGTTATCGTACATTAGTTGTACCGAATTTGAGAGTAAATTCGGACAATCGAGTGTTAACTCAAAACTTGAGTGTTTTTTTTTCCGTAAGGGGTGTATATGAATTGCAAGAATCTGGCGTCGAGTTTTGTGCGGCTCATTATAATTAACTGTGTAGCCTTACGTAAGTAACTGATATGGTGTATTAATATACATATATGTATATGTAACACTGACAATTGAGGTGCCTGTCAACTTCTTAGTGCATTCCAGATGTTACACCGATCGTTGCGGCCGCAAAAAGACGCGGGGTTTTAAGAGAATGTCCAAGAAAAAGCAGGCGCATATATGCACGACAGGGCTCTCTTCGCGACGTAATCTTTATAACCGTCCATAAACTCTGTTTTTCATATCGTTCACAGACTCTTTACCCTCGTCCCCTCTCCCTTTCTGTTTTTACCCCCCGGCATGTGTCACGACGAAATAATTTTCCCTCCTGCGCGGATAAGACTTCCCTAGGTGAATTTTGCATTTTAAAATTATTTGCCAGGCTATCTGGTAGGGTAGATATACACCGACGTGATTCATTTCTTCGTTAGCGCCGTATTTCACATTGTGATCGCCGTGCTCTTACGCGCGAACACCTTCCCCGTAAATTGCTTCGCAGTTTCTCTCAATAAAGCTTACGTGCCTTTTGGCCCCCTCACTTGTCGTTAATTTAAGATCAGGTCGATAGTCTCGCATATTATCGCTCGCGTTCATTTAACACGTTTAATTAATCGCGCACACACGTGTGTCGTGATAAATCGTGATCCAGAGAGGACAATTACCGATTCATAAGGCTACAATGAACGTAAATATATGTAATATATTTACGTGTATTTATGTAAAAAGTTGTCGTGTCTTTGCGAATTCACAACTGTCTTTTGTATCGAAATTTATTATAAGTACGCACGCCTGTCGATGTGTGCGCGCATGCAAATTAAAAAATTGCAAAATAAAAAATGAAGTAATAAAATAATGAATAAGCTGCGGAGCAAGAGATTATTCGTGCGGGCGCAGCGCGCGTTTCCATTGGCCGATTCTAATTTGTAGTATATTTAGCGAGTACTATGGAAGGATAGAGTGCTAAATTGTGGATTGTGTGTAAGACATATCTTCCTCTGCGGCGCGCATAGAAAGGGTCGCGGTGAAAACGGCGGTTGTGTAGCATAAATGACGGTACATTCGAGCGGAGTGGGGGGGGCCACCTTATTCACGGTGCTTGAATTATCGTACACAGGGGACTGCAGTGATTCTCACTATCGAATATTGCGCTGTTGTCCGGCGATCGTGCGTGGTCGCGAAACAATGGCGAACGACAACCCTTATTACTCTCCTATGGGAACTCTTAGCATAGTAATGTCCGGTCGCTGGACGAGCCTTGCGCGCGCGTCTATTTTCGCCCGTTCAAACCGTCGCGCGCTCCTCGCGGGAAATAATGTCCGGCTTTATGCCAAGCGAAAAGGCCGATTCCCGTATCGCTGTGCGTGAAAGGCACGTAACAACCACAAATACGTTACGCAATCTCTTTTTTTATACTATCCATTGACGTTTTGAAAACTACGCGAAATTCAAACGAATCGGTTGTTCCCAATGTGGCGCGTGCTTTTAACGATGGCGAGTTATTGACACTTCACGTTCGTTGTATTCTGTACCTGGCTATTGTTTTAGCACGTTTACGCATAATTCTTTTTTATAAGCGGCGTTCAAAAAGTACATTTTTTTAAAATCGCGTGTTGACTTTTCCTCAAAGCCTTTAATTCATCATTGGGCGAAAAATCACGCCAACAATAACGCGATAGAAATGTGATGCAGATCCACAATAGTATTGCGCAACGTCAAAATCATTGGTTATAGCTGTGTTTTGGTGAGCAACGCGCGTCAATCATCCATATATTACGTTACGTAAAACAAATATTTTGCAGAGTAATGCCAGTATTTCGTCGAAATCAAGAAAGATGGTCCTTCATACATTATCACATCTTTACCGTCGAGAACATGCGTCACGGCCAGAGATTTATCGTCCGGCTGTCATCGCGTACGAGTAAGCGATTTGGCCGAAATTCGGATTACACATCGTGACAAACGTTCGGGTCGCGCAGCGCGCGTCACCCTTTACGTCTGATAATATTTGTTGAAATACGCGCAACGCGCGGACGTTGTGTGCGCGCGCTTTTTTTTTTGACATCAAAAGCGCGACGGGATGGCCCCGCCACGTTCGCCGGCGCTGAAAAAGTGACTTCAAAATTGGCCCAACACTTTTCTTCGAACCAATCTGCGAGAAACGCGCTCGTAGAAAGCGAGCGATAGTTGGAACTTCCGGTTGGCACACGGTGGCACCGTTTCCAAAGTGTGTACCTCGCATAAAAGTCATCCTACGGTACACGTGCAGGTTGATACGTACGGGCGGCAGTGCGAAGTGAAGGGTTGGGGCAGGGCGCGTGGCTGCATTAACTTGATTAAAACGCGTATCCTTCCATCAACGAAACGCCGATGGGCGTACGTGAAAATAATCCTTAAAGCCCAGGCGAGGGCGTAAAAATAACAAATTTTTCTCGCTCGAACTTCCTTTGTAATGGCCGCGGACTAGAAATTGCAAGCGGGATCTGATTGTTTTCGGGACGCAGTCGCCCGGAAGCGAAATATAATAATTTCTCGTGTTTGTTTTTGCATCCCGGTAATTACATCCAAACGTGCGGAACGCGGTAAGCTTTCCGTGCATCTGTGATTATACACCGAGCAGCGCGTATGTTGGATGCGAATGTCTGCGCTTTTACGACAAAGAGCGACAGTACTCCGTTTCACCGTGCGGTAAACATTGGCTGGCATCTGGACGGTATTACACAGAGAACGATGCATGTACATGCACGTGTATGTACATATTTTTTTTATCATGATGGAAGTTTCATGTTTCTTGTATTTCATTAATTAACCCTTTTACTCCGAGCGGAAATCTAATATAGGGTGGTATTATTTAGCGCTTTATGACGGCGAGTTATGAATAAATAGTCTCGTGAAGAGAAGATTTAATAAAATGAGTTTACAGCAGCTTCTTTTTGCACGTGTCCTCTAATGCTTACATCCTTCCATCAGCAGAATATAATGTGTATATAACTGGATGTAAAACAACTGGATAAAAGCAACGCAACGTTGACACAAGACTTTACAACATTATTTCATTATCATTTTCATGAAAATGTCTTTTGTAATTTTGAGATTTACAGTTTGTAATTGATAGATTAATAATTTTCTAGATTACATAACATGTGAAAGCGTACAATTAATATAAGTGTATGATTGCAAGTGTAATTTGCAATTAAAAATTAGAACAGTGCGTTTCTTTTCACATGTTTTTTTTAAAAGAGACAAATAATAACTGGCTGCCTTGAGATTTCCTTTAATGCTACTAGAATATTTCTATGTCGGGTTTTTTGGCCGCTCATTGATCCGAGTTGGCCAATTTCTACTAACACAATAATTTGCGGGAGTTTCTCAAATAAAATAGAACACGGATATGTATCTTACATGGTTGTTTCGAATATTTCGTTTCTAGCCGCTACTATCGGCTCTTTATCGTCTATTCGGTTTTGTGTTTTCGGGGATACCGGAACCTATTCCTCGTACTTATTAACTCATGTATGAGGCCGGCGCAAGATTCGATCTCGATGTGATACCACAACGTGGTTTACCGATTCTCCCATCGGCCGTGAACTGCCCACAAATGCCAACGGCAGGGCTTTCGCCACACGATGCACCACGAAGCGTCGTTACACCACAAGGTTCGGAATGGGCGGGGGTGGCACGCGGAGGCGCGTGTATATTTTGTGCGTATGTGTGCGCATGTATGTACAAGTGTATTTGAATGTGGGCTTTGATGCAACAGCGTGAACAAAGAGAATGCATGATGCACTTGTCTCCCGCGGCTCATCCTATTTTCTCGGTCCGTTGATCTGCATCGTGTCGCCAGTTAAACATGGATTCCTCGCGGATGTATGTACATTGGAATACTTGTGCTCGCAGAACGCGTATGTAAATGAGTAATCTCAGCGATTCGTTTTAATTGATACCTCATGAGTTGGCTAAGACGCCCGTCACGGATTGAGGGAGGTGCCAGGTACGAATCCTGGCTCAGGTAATATTTTTCGCAACAAGAATAATTTACAATACGAGCAAGGGGGGTATTGAGTGCTATGTGCAGCATCTAAAAATGCTAAACGTAATATTTAAAATGTAACCGTTTATCGATTGGAACATGTGAATTTGCTGACGATAATAACTCCACCCGTGAGAAAACTGCGTTATGTCCGGAAAGAAACCGGCGCGCAGGACAAGGGTGGAAAGAAACGGTATATGAATTCACAATTTTATAAATTACAAGTATGAGACTACCTACATCTTGCCTTAGACCCGCATTAGCCGTGTTCTATATGTTGTTTAATTGATACCGATCGTGAAACGTGAATTTTCAGTAAATTGGCCACCCCCCTCCCCCCCCCCCCCGGTTCTCGCGGACCGTGCGTTAAGGAGTATTTTCGTCATCTGTCGATCCAACTAGCGCAGCGATAAGTCGGCGGCTGAATCAGATTTATGCCGAGGTTGGAAAATCGATGCATTATATTTGCGGGCCGTAAAATACAAATGGCGGAAACGCAGCCCTCGGTGCGAAGGAGGTGTGACGCCACCGTGGAATTGCGAAATACTGAGGCGCGAGCGAATGGACATGCGAAAGGAGGACGTGAGAAATAGAGTTTGCAATAACGGCAATAATGCGCGTAAATGGCGAAGACATGCGGCTTATGGTTTAACGGTAAACGCTTCTTGCAGCAGATAAACGGAATAGAGAAGTGGTACCCGAGGTGTAACTCCTTTGTGTTGAAAAGCCTCGTAAATACTGGCGCGATTATCCCCTGACGCAATTCATAATGCAGGAAAAACGATGCGCGATTACGTAGTCAGCTAGCTAAACCCAATCCGAGGCTTTCGGCCACGATTCTACAATCTTTCTTCCTTTGTTTATTCTTCTCCCTCCCCCCCCCCCGCCTCCTCTATCCCGTTCCTCTTTCCCCGCGTCTTCGCCAAGTGCCTCTCCTGTCGACGATCAAAGAAGAAAAGTGGAACAAGGAATTTTCCTCTTTCCCGAACTTCCTCCTTTTATGTCTGGCGACGGGTCGGTATCTATTTGTAGCTACAACGATGTGGGCGCGGAGATTGCATGTCGCTATTAAAGGGGTTCGAGTGAAATTGATCTATAATATCGGGGTCACTATCACTGTAAGGGATTATAGGCAAATCTGCATAGCGATTGAGATAATTGAAATTGCAATTACACAAATTGCAATTATGCAAATCACATCGAATGCTGTCGCTTTAAGTTTCGGGAATCGCTAATTTTAGCGACGCCGAAATATCCCATCGGCGAATATATGTATTAACGCGTATGCATATTTACCCGTACGTCGTTAAATCGCAGCGTCTACGTAAGCGACCCAGAGTTCACAATTTTTCCTTAAAAGTATGAAGATCCTTTACTCCTTAACGCCCGCGGAAAAAAACAACTGATGCTATTTGTTTTAAGTAAAAATTATGAAGCTCCGCTTACTTACAGGCACGGCTGCGTACCGCGATAAATATATCGCAAGACATGAAAGTCCAAAATATTTTATCGCAATTCGCCGCTCGTACTATCGCCGTTTGTTACGCTTCCATGCAGGCCATCTTCAGCCGCTATATTTTCATCTTTGCGGAATATACGTCGCGTTAGATCCCACGACTGCGTATTATGACACTCGCATAAACGACCGGTCTTAAAGTCACAGTCTAGCAGCTGGTACTGACCTAAAACTAACACAACCTGCCATCGCGCAGAGACATTCCGCAAACATTCATGTATAGTTTCGATCCGTCACGAGTAACTGCTATCTCTGACACTCCGGCTGCAAAATATTATTTGGATTTTCTCGATATCAAACGTGCTTCAATCTAGTCGTCAAAATTTTAGTTTGATACATCATGAGTTGCAAACTCTTCTGCGGTATAAATAGCTTTCTAGTTCTATGTGAAATTTGGGAAACGCAGACGTAAAAGTGCGTTAGAAGTAAAAGAAATTTTTGTCTAGCATCCCAAAAATTAAAATAATCAAATTTTGTGAAAAAAATCTCACAGCATTGTTTTAGCTACGTAAACGAGTAGAAGAACCATGAGATGTAACAAGTGATAACGTAGTTGCAAATTTTCAAGTACAATGCTATTAGTTCAAGTACACTTATTCAAGTACAGTTGCTATTAAAGATTTTTCTCCTATTTTATACATCGCGGTCCTTTGAATTAACATACTTCCACATGTAGGCGCGACGTAAGAGTCGCGGCCACAAGACGCGCGCAGGTGCATCGGCGGTGGAGTTTACTGGCAATCTCTCGCGGAAAAGTAAAACAACCCGTCGTTCCAGTTGCAGCCGCATAACACCTCCCTGTATCTATTCGCCGAATGCTCTGTATACATATGATCGTGAAGAGGATGGCGAAGGGAGACGACGCGACGCGGCGACGGGGTGGAAGAGGCGGCGGGAAACAAAAGCGAAGGGAGAACTCTGGCCACGCTGGCAGCTATACCGGCATATTTACAGAGAGAATAGAGGAGAGAAGAATACGTTTTAGTTTTGCATTTGTCGCCGAGGAGAAATAGTGCTTCGAGAGAGAGGAGAGTGCTCCGGTAGGTACGTACGCGCGGGTGGATAGCGACGCCGAAGGAAAAAGGGAAGTGGAGAAGGTGATCGTAGGTAGGTACGCGCGCGGTAGCAGACCGTCGACCGGCGATGGAAAAGAGGACGACAAGAGAGAGATACGAGACTGCTATCTAACCGCGTCAGCGGGTGTGAGTCGGGCTCGAGAGCGAGGGGGATGCAGGTAGCAACAAGGGGTGGCGGGCAAAACGACAGGGACGAAGGACGGGGGGGGGGGGGAGGAGGAGAAGCAGGATCGGGTCCCATGTGCCTGTCACGGTTTTACAAGTCCATAAAAAGAGGAATTTCAGACTGAGTTAAATATTGCTGCCGCCCTCACTGAATTTCAAGCACGCACACGCGTACGACCGCCGCCGGTACATATATAATGGGGCGCATCCACAGAGACGCGACCGCGCACCTTTTCACACGTGTAACGAGCGCGGAATAGCGGGAGGAATCTTCCTGTGATATTTATTTAGCCGTCATGCGTGCCTGTTAAATTATTTCGGGTTGCCCGGTCCACGCATGAAAGTCGATGCCGGGAGATTTCGAGGTGTAGCCGGTGAATTTCATTCATTATTCGTATCGTTCGCGCATTGTTGTAAGCAACAATAAATTTTATCCCTCAAATATGTACGTCCCGCGAGCGTAGGAGACAATATGGTGTTTTTGCAAAAAAAAACAAAGAACGAAAATCTTTCCTAATTCGTCCAGTTTGCATTACATAATCTGCATTTACATCAACCTTCCTATGCGCACGAGCATACAGAGATCGTGGGAAGAAAGTAGTTATGACGGGTTTCATGGTTTATGGCTGATTCTCTGGGGATCCCAGACACAGGAAGCAAAAGAGATTATCACAAGGGACGTACGCTTAATCCCGAACTACCGCTGTACCGGACAGCCTTACGCGTAGAAGTTATTCTAGAAATACATGGAACTGTATTACACCAAGTCCCATTTCACTGAATATCCTATGCTTTATCTACGTTTACAAACGTTGAAATAATAAATTATGCATGATTACGACGAAATTATAACTGCGCACTTAAAAATCCGCGATGAAACTTACAAGAAAATATGTGTGTCGCGACGATGCTTTCAAGATTTTTATGTTAGATAATACTTTTAATTCGTTTTACATTACAATAAGTAAAACATGTTATAGCACTCTTTGTCCGGTCGACAAATAGAGTTAAAAATGTCCATGGTCGCGATGAATAATTAATTTTCAGCATTGATTAATTCATGCTCGCTCTCTATGCGTTTTTATAGATAACGTTCTAATAATTTCTTTTTTCAACGATAAGAAAACTGGGACATGGACGATGAAAACTATACAACGCGAGATGCTGGGAAATTTATTTCCGACGCGTTGAATCGAATGCAGAAACTGTAATAGCTTTTGTTGGATTGTTAACGATTCTCGGATTTTATTAGATTTTATGTGTAAATACAAGTATAGATTATATATTTTTATGAGCATATTTTTATTTTAATTACTGAAGCATTATGTTATAACTTGATTAATATGTTATAAAAGATTAATTACTTTATGTAAAAATACTGCAACACGTCGTCATGAATAGTAAAAAAGCACAGCATTTTTAATGAAAGCAGTTTGTATTCACACACGATTCGAATTTGTTCTACGAAATTGTATTACCGTACATTAAAATTTCTGCAGAGAGATTCACATTGTCAATGTACACAACGACAATAAGAGTCTCAAACATTAGTGAGCATTAAACATTCGATCAATGTTTTATTCGATTAAACATACGAGTAATTATAGTTACGAGAAATCAAAGTAAAATGATATTATTAATAATTGATAAATACTTTTTTAAATAAAATATTAATTTTATGTCACTGGTATTGAATTATTTTATTTCAGCCGGTAAATTTATTTAATCTTTATTTTACGATAATGGGCTTTGTGGAATAATCATTAAAAAAGAACGTATAATGGTTTTATGTACGGATATATAAAACGTCCTATATATAAAATTTACATATAACATTTTTTTTTTGTAAAATTGGTATTTAAATCGATACTTAAGCAGAGAATAAATATTGAAATAATAATGAAAAAGTAGGTCTTTTTATAGTTTTGAAAATATGATCGAATATATGACAGTTATTGTAATTAATATTTGTACTTTTAAACTTTCAGTCTGTATACTTAATCGTTAAAAAGCTGGAAATTATACTTTTATTGAAAATCATTGAAAAATAACTGATTCGTAAAATTATATATGCTATATTTATATGAGCTATCTTTATACGGACAATAAACTAACTAATGATAAATATATTTCATAGACGTGTTTTAATAGTTAATATATATTGAGAATGCACACAAAAGTATATTGCATTAATATTGTAATAATGATAAATAAGTTATAGTACGCCGTTTAATTTCAATTATGTAATAATAAATTTCTAGTACAAATTTCGCAAATGAGATATTATTATTTTACTAATGTTTCTAAATTTCATTAATATTACAAATAATAGATTAATGTGGAAATGTTGGGTCAAACCTCTTCGCTGCTTTACGTATTGAATATTATATTGTGTTGTTTAATAGAAATTTCCTAACATTTTTGCACAATATTTTCACCTAACATTTTTGCATAATATATGTTGCAATCACTCCAAAATACATTTTACTTTGGAATGAAACAGCTTTAAAAAATTCTCTTTTAGAGTAATTCTCTGCTCGGACCAATTAGTATGCGCGTCCAACAAGTCGAGCAGGTATAGGATCAAAGGCAAAACGCACGGCACTAAAAATATTTTTCGCGTAAAGACGAAAATCTGAAAACTGGGCATACTCACTGCTCGTGTCCTGTTTTGGTTGGTTACCCGGCGACGTCGCCCAGTTAACTTTCATCTCCTAAAACATTTAAAAAAGAAACAATGTGTTTAATTCTACGTGATAATGCAGAGAAACACAGTTGTCAGGGAGCTTAAAAAATATTGGTGTGTACTGCGTACAAACTAGACGCGTCAAATTGTTTCCTCCAATTACGTCGGTATACAGTTACAAATATAATTTTTACTTTCATAAAACAAAGATAACTCTTTCTACGAAAGATTACACTCGACATAAAAAATTAATGCATATGTGACATAGTAAATAGAAAATTATTATGTTTTCAATATTATGTTTTCAACATACAAGTTTGATTGTGTTAATAAAAAAGATGTTCAATTTTTAAGTTAGAGCTGTCGATAGCTAATTATTCGTTGACGATAATGAGTACAATATTAAGTCGTATTAAATGGAATTTATTGAAACTTAGAAAACTAGCCATTCTCCCCTCGCTCGTAAACTATTTTTATAAATCCACATTCTGCATTGCTATTGACGTTTAGACGCCAGCGAAATATCGTAGACAAACTTAGGAGAATCGATCACATTACTTCTAAATCGGATCTGCAGATTCCGGCAGCGAGGAAGTGGTTTCACTTTGGAGAAGACGTCGGGTGGCGGAAATGGGACGTGTCGGGTATCGTCGAGTCCTAACAGACGCCGTAAACTGGATTCTTTATGCATCACCGTGTACCCGCTCGTAGCGTCGCAGATATTCGATAGATAGTAAAAGTCATTTCGGCGGAATCGATCGCGGCCCAGGAAAAAATGAAGGTACGTAAAAGCGACGGGACCACGAGCGAGCCGTGGAACAAGTTTTGCTATATTGAATTTCTCAACGTACGGAACGTTCGCAAAGAGCCAAGTTAATTCGGGACAGTAACTAAACTATTACACGTGTGTATCGGCCATTATTGATTTGATATCTTCCTTTGTCGAAAGGCACTTTAACAGAGAGTACGTTATGAATGACAGAAATCCATCGATTTTATCGACAACGTATTGTTCTCTCACAGGCAGTGCGCGAGTGTGCACTACCGACGCCCCTTATAAAACATTATCGGCAATTAATAAGCCCTCTGGGAAAATTGGATATAAAAACATGTGTTGAATTCATCGACACATTACCTCCCCGTTTCAACAAATTTTGATATTAATATGAATTTTATTTTAGAATATGCTGTTTTTATCCGCTAACAATTTCCTTCTTAACCACGTATTCTCGTATTTAAATATATTTTTAATCGGAGCTAAAATCAATTTACGATGCATCCTTCGGTCACGCGATCTCGCCCCCTTGCGTAATCCTATTGGCAATTAATGGTGTGATAGATTTCACGAGCATGATATAAGCAGGAAATAGTAAAATGTTATGGCCGAAGTACGCGGATAATAAAAGTCACGCGCACGATACGCAGAAAATGTGGACAGGGTTAATGGAAGAATGGTGTCACCAACGTGGACGACACACCAGCCGTATCAGTACGTGTTAATTCGCTACACGCAACGCCGCGTGGCGTTGATATTGAATCGTTACTTTTCATTTTCTTGGCCGTCGGCATAGTCAACCACCGGCATCGTTCGTGCAGTCTCTGGCAGGTACGGTATTTAACTCTTCTGGATTATAAGAGTTTATGAAACTGGCGCATAGGCTGAGATAAAAAAAAGCGTTTTAAGACGCGGCAATTAAGACCGTTATTTTAATAAAGACCATACAATCGACCGTTAATTTTCGTTTTTACGCGCCTTTATTATTCAAATCGAATTACATTCAGCGAAACTCTACGTACGACATTTTTTCCAATGTATTTTTTCCTCTGCTTTCAACTGAGATAATAAAAGGATAACAATAAAATTGCCTACATAAAATTGCGGTGCACGAAATATATCGCATCAAAAATGTATTTTAACATGAAAACGCGAATATGTTGATTAATGGTATGATAAATTTATTGAGTTTCTGCCAGTAATTTTTAAAAGCGGTTTTAACATTTCATTATGTAGCTGACGCGATACAGTCGGAATTAACAATTTGTAGCTATCGGTGCGCAGTAAAGCGAAGAAATTCTATTATAAATTCCGTTGTCAAGTGAAGTAGAAAGAAAAATTCTTTATTATATTACGGGTTCGCGCGTGCATTTTACAATACATATGCGAAAGAAATTGATGTAAATTAGTATTCGATTGTGGTAACGCTTTTGATTTAACTGTTCGTGGGATTTGCGTCTCCGCGCGGACATATTTTTCGTAATTTCGCGGACCCGCATTTGTACGCCGATGCTAAATGCATACCTCTAAAATCGATATAATCGAATGATAATTGAACCGAATTATAGCGAAATGTGCGAACAGAGGCAAAATATTCCGTCCCGCTTGATAAAGCATTTACGTTCACGCGGTGCTTTGTACGATTACCAGCCAGCCGCGCATCGTAAACTATTTTACAAAATATATTTGGAAGCGACATTGGGACGCCGCAACTAAACGGTAAACTAACCGTAGCAAATAGTTTGCCGGATAGTATATTGAACACTGGTGTGTATACAGAAGTTAAATAATCTGCGTTATTGTCTATTACGTAGCAATCCCGAATATAAATTATCTCTAACCGGCTGATAGCTTCGTTAATTGTAGAATCAATCGCGGTGAATAGCAGTTTGCACCACGCACAGCCCAATTCTAACCGATGTAATAAGAAGTGAGATACGCGCGATAAGAAATAATATCTGCTATTTCGTTATTTCGATTAAACTCAACGTTTAATCACACTTCTCGGCATTTCTGCTAGACTGGTTGTTTCCGGAGGCAAAAGTGTGTATGTGTGCACGCTCGTACAAGAACAAGTGTGACAAGAACAAGTAATGTTAACGGGGGAAAACCGCGGCGCGGAAAAGTGCAGAGGATAAGGAATACGAAGCAGGGAATAAGTAAGTAAACGAGTGACTATATAAGTAAGGAAGCGAGTAAGTCTGGTAAGTAAGTAAGTTAGGATAGGACGAGCGCGCGCGCGAGTGCCCAAGACGGCCAGTACACGAATACACGGGGCCCCGCAGTGTGTCTGCAGCAATTTGCAACTTTTAATAGTTAGCGGGTTGCGAGGTTGTCTGCCGGTCCAGAGCCCGTTGTTTTATGGTTTATAGAGGAGGAAAGCAAGTTTACATGTCGTAGTTTTCAACAGTTAATGCACACGCGCCTTATGCTGAGCCCTGCCTCCTGCTATATTTATATATTAAAGGGTGAAGTTTCCGTCCGATACGCCGTTTTCGTATTACTCTAGGTGTATATCTAAACTTCCGTTTTGAATAAACCGCTCGCGAAACGAGGTCGACCCGGTATTCTAACTGCCGCGTGAAATTACGACTATCGATACCGCGTGTCCCATCAAGCAACCTCGCGTCTTTGCACTATTTTGCGAATTTACTCGCCTACGTCTATGCCTAGACCTTACATTATTCATTGATTTTTATTAAAGTATTTGTAGACGCATAAAAAAAACAAGAATCTGTTCCAAGCTTTGGTCTGACGATAACAATTGTACGATCAATGTTTAAACATCTCTACGTAAATTAATAAGAAACGTACGTGAAATACAGTAAATTTCTCGTGCTTTTGATTTAAGCAACAATAAGACGCACTGATATTGATAATAAAATGTAACTCGATAAGAAAAATGTAGCGGTTAACCATTCCGTCGTTTACGTTTACTTAATTTAATTCCCACGGCAATTTCAAATGACCCTGCGCTGCTATCATCTGCCGAAGAAACATTCTCGTATTCGCGAATGGAGGTGACACGAGGAAAATCGGAATTCTTTATCGCCTTCGTACCATCGCGTAAACAAAATCGGGGAATTTTCTGGTTGGCCAAGTGTGAGATCCGTTTTGCCTTTCGCAGCCTATGCTACGCTGGGAAGCGGCAAATCTTGCCTGCAAACTATCGAACTGTTGCACAGAGTATCGCGCACTTCGGCATCGAGGGACGAAAGGGGGGGGGGGTGGATCAGGGTGACACTTTAATGCGAGGCTTAGACCCACGGTAGGGGAGCGATTACATATTACAGATGTGGAGGTTGAGTTATTGCGAGCGAATATCGGCAGGAAATCGGGCAGAAATTGCAAGCTACTGCACTTTTGATCTTAGCCGGGGCAGTCGCCTGTCGGTCAGATATTTATTGTCCTATTATCGTGATTGATGCGCGGTTCGCTGCCCACCGGCCAGTATCTTATATAAGTACATTTAATGGGGTAAGGCCGTTTCGGACTTTCGTATGACGAAGGGCGCCGGTCCTATATTGTCGTTTAACGTTATGGCCGATGCGGCGTCCAATACCGCGGGGTGGATTTGTAACGTTTTCTTATACTTATGCCTTCTTATTTTCTAGCCACATGGCGCCATTAGTCGACGCGGCCACCGCTAACGCTTCTCGCCTGCTGCGGTAATAAGTCACGGAAATGCTATCGTAAGAAATTTACGGAACACTCGTTTACTTCCCGCGCGTACGAGAAGCACACTCGCGAACGGGGTCTCTGCCAGTGAACCCCGTGACAATCCGTGTCGGTTCAATCGTTAATTACGTTGTTACGTTCGTTACGCTGTAAATATCTGCACTTTCGAATACGCGGGGTACATTGGCCTCGCTCGTTTCTAGCTCCGGTCTAATTGATTCTTTTTACCGTCGCGAACACATGTGACAACTATTCCGCGCGAAAAAAAAACCAGAGAGTTCTCGTAAAAGAGTTTAACGCGGTAAATCATTCTTTCCGAGGGAGATAACTTTTCGCAAATTGACCCTATTCCGATTTAGATAATGCAGATGTACATGACACGGCGCTGTATTTTTGGAAAAACTATATATCAAGTACAACAAAATAAACAAAAATTGTAACCAGAAATATAATGCGATCGATATATTACAATTGTTAGATGTGAAATTTCATTAAAAATGATGTGATTTAATATTAATATTGGCCACTTATGGTACACGCAGTTTTTGGCCAAATACGTGTTTTGCTTTACAAGATATTTGCATTTTTGAAAATTTTGTTAAAAGACTCGACGCCCGTCGAATTATAAACTAGATCGCGCGAAAGAAAAATGCAAAAATATGCAAAGTTAAATATTCTTCTAATATTATTTCTATCAAATACTCCGAGACACTTTTCGCGCCTATAAGTATGTGCATGCCGCAATGCCCAATCGGAAAAAAAAAGTCGATATTCTGCGTATTAGATTAATTGTTAATTAACTAACTGAAAATACATCGACCGCATTATCGCGATTTGTCGTTAAAATAATGCGCTAGGATAAGTATTTCTCGTTTAATTATCGATACGTTAGTAAGCAGAAAATTGATTTATAACGTCACTTTCGGCGCGACCGCAATAACAGTTATGATTTCAATAGTGCTTGAATTTCAATTTGTTCATTATTAACTGATTACGCTGATTGTATAGAATCGATACTGTGAGCTTCAGTCACAATTTATGAGTTATCCCGATCAGTGGCTGGTGCTTGTAAATTTGTGCAGGTAGATCTTAATAATTTATTCTACCAATTCCATCACGATCACATTTGACTCGTAGAGTAATAAAGCCTTTTCGCTTCAGCTTGCGTACAATTTGTGCAAAGAGCCCACACTCGCGGCGGCGTGGTTATTCGATAAGAAATACGAGGAGCCGGCAAATGCAAATTGCAGCGCCGCCGAAATCGATTTGCGTTTCGAGAAAATAATTGTTTAACCCAATAAAGTGGCAGGGAGTAATTAATCTCGCGTGAAACGAATAATACAGCAATTAATAAATTATTTACCTCGTGGTTGCTCCGCCATCGCCCGACGCCTCCCAGGGCCTCCGCCTCCTCTCAGATTTCGACGTTGCACTCACACGACACCACTCACTCGCGGAAACACAGTTAATTGCGATCGCGTACGAATTATCGGAGTATGACGATTACGCGGCGTTTTACGCAACTCCCGTTAATCAGACGCGATGCGCACTTTCTTATATCGCGAACAGGAAGAATTAAAGCCCCTGCGCAACGCTGGGCGACAGGCACAAGACGACTTTTGCCGCTATTGTCCAGCGCCGCTGCGTTGTGCAAGGGCCTTTACGCGAAAAACGCGTATACATATATATGTACATTCGAACAAAGCTGCGATCCGCTCGATGCTCGTAATCATCTCACAAATTAGAGGCAAAGGCTTTTCATAAATTGCCAGCATTGAATTTACAGGCGCATTCAGGCCGGCGCGCGTTCAAGCCGGCGCGTTTAAGCCGGCAAAGCAGCTATAGCCTGCGATTGAACATGATTGATTCTTAGTTCCGGATCCAGTCTATCGTATTCAATCGCTCGGCTAGCTGCCTTCGGACGTGCCCTGTGTACCACACGGTTGAGAGATATTAAAATACAGAATCGATTGTCGCCACTTATTCCCCAATTTAATGCAATCGCGACGATGCTCAACTCGAAATCCGAAATCTAGCACCTGTAACGTTTCCCTGATAATTCCAAGAGAACGATACCCGTATCTTTCATGCCGACACCGTTCATTATCCGATCTGATAATCCGCCCATTACTTCGCACTTCTAAGTGACCCAAATTACATTCAAATCTATGAGAAATTCAAGGCACCGCGCAAAATATATTCGACTCCACATACCGTTAAAGAGATAACTATTGGACAACAGCTCGCTAATAAGACAGCAATTTATATAATTCCTTTCTTTAGAGGTTAGGTTCGCTCCAAGGAACAGCCGGCGCGAAATATCTACCTAAACGAACAGCCTTTATTCCAATCTGCGAGTTGCCAATCGCGCAAGTTAAGAAAACGATAATTGTAACGATCGCCGAGAGATATCTCGTCGCCGCGCGAGAAGTGAGAGTAAAGACACGCGGAACTGTTACCGCCGCTACCCGCCGACTCGAGTAGCGGAGCGTGAATGACAATAGGAGCCCGGCGTACGCGCCGGCACGTTTCGCGCTACCAAAACAAACACCAAGGCCGGTCGCTCGCCGGCAGTTGACGCTTCGAAACGCTATTACTCGACTTGCCCGTAATATCGCTTTCGTAAAATAGATTTGTCGGGAATATTCCGTCCCTCGCGTCTCGTATCAACTCCGGCCGGGAAGTTGCCGTCGCACGTTCAATCTAATCTTTCTTCCAGGGGCGAAATTTACCTTAATTCAATCTGGAAAGTATTCGTGCCGAGTATTTCCTTGCTTCTTCGAATTTTGATGCCCCACGTGGGGCTCGCGAAGATAAGATTGAATCGCCGCGTGAGAACACGACGCCGCGCGACACGCCACTCCGATGTTTCAGCGCGACTTTAAATACCGCCGTTCTTGCCCGAACGTACGAACCTGGCGGATAAAATGTTGCGCGAGAATTAAAACGCGCGGGGCGGCAAAATCGCGCGTCTCTCGCGGCAAACTAAATCTCGGCGGAAAGACGTATGCGCGCGGTGTACGTACATTTTGCTGCTCGTAAGAAATAGTACCGCGGAACTTTGTCAAGATTTTACGTACCCCATCTCTTTTACGAGGAAGAAAGTGGAAAATTACCGCCGAACATTATTATTAAACGACTCGATTCAATTAACGCGTTCGCCTCCTATTATCAGATTATCGGAGTTATGCGCGCAAAATCGGAATTACACGCCGTAACGTAATATGGAAAGTACAATACAGATATATCGTTCAAAAAAAAAATCGAGGTTGTTCTAATTAGATATTAATTGTGCGCGTGCCGGACGTTAATTGTATCGCGAACCGAACGACAGCGCGTTTAACGAGGTGAGCGCGTAAATGCGAGACGGAATATTCCAGAAGATTCCAGAAGATTCCAGAAGATTCCAGAGGATTCCAGAAAAATCGACTATAAGAAGTGTCTGGTATTCGGAGTAAAGTGACGTACTTTTTTGGAGTCACGGCGTACAAAGGCGTGCGCGCGGCCTTGGGGTTGTTTTGATAACAGCGTGCCGACGCGTAGGCGAGGCCCGTTACGATTGTTATTCACGCGGCGCGTTCGAGCCGGCTGAGTGGGGGGTCGAGCCGCCGCGCCGCTTCGTCTATTGTCGCATTACTCTTCGGGACGCGATCGCGACGAGGCGCGGGCCGTTGAGCGATCTTAGAGACCCCGTAATCGGAGACTGGCCGTAAGGGTTGCTCAAATTCCCGCGTGTGGGGGAGAAACGTAGGCTGTCTCACGATTCTACGATCACTCGCGGCAACTTGACCAACTCTTGTGGCCAGTCTCTGATTACAGGCTCCCCATTTCGTTTCGATGATTCGATCTAAAGACTGTTGTACCGTGCGACTCGTTAACTTGAACGATCGTCGTACTCGTAAGCAAATTGAGGTAATGGTTTTACATGTAATACCTTACGCGATCTAGTTTTCCGAATAAGATCAAGTTTGACAACTAATTGTCGTGTGCTAATTAAGTAACTATTCATTATTGTACTCGTTTAACAATTACTTTCCTGGTAGTATGGAATCGGATATATTTTGCGTGCCGTGTCGAGCTTTTTCCGTTACAATTGAAAATCTCTTCGTCTCTTGATTTTGTTAAAAGTGCGGAGTAATGCGCGAATCATTCGCTCGGATCATTCGTACAACGATTTCTGCACGAAAGATACCGATATTGCTGTCAAAATTTTCGGCTATTGAGGAAACTGCAGGTGCTAAATCGATTCCGAGGTGAGCAAAATTGTTACGCGTTCAATTGTGTGCCTGAGCGGAAAGAAATTGTCGTAACTGACAGAGTCCTAAACGTAAGTCAGTGCGCAAGAATTGGCGTAAACGTATGTCGCATCGCCTCTGTCGCATGTGCGACATTTCCGTCGATCCTTGTGCACTCACTTCCGACACTGACTTACGCTTACGACACCGCCAGTTACGATATTCTTCGTGCTTGAGCCCTGACGAGTTAACAACAAGGATTCACTCCATGTTTTAATATCTTTCAATCGTGTAAAATATATTTGACGCTTATACACTGGCGATTTGTGAAAAGGCATTGTCTCTGATTTGCAAAATTACAAATATCGAGCGTGTTATAGCATTGTACTTTTTCTTCTCGATCATAATTTCTCCATCACAATATAAGAATTTCTGTGCGTACGATTAATGTCACGTTTGATTAATATCGGGAGTGCCGCGAAACGGTTCAATTGTTATATTTTAATAATTCGTACGTGCAACCGTGTTTCCGCGAGTAAGTTGTGTAAGTGCAACCGTGAAATCTGAGAGGAGGAGGAGGCTTGGATGGCGTCGGGCGTCGGCAGAGCAACTGCGGAGTGAGTACTTTATCATTTATTATTTTACTTATTGTTTACGAAATTAACTATTTATCATATATTTTGCGCGCTTAATATTTTCTTCAAATTTTAATTATTTTCGGCGCTACTACAATTGGAATTTATTTACATTTTGCAGCTCGACATCTTTAATTCAACAACTCTGCTGGTACGCGCCGTGTCGGTGAGTGATAAATTTTCTTTTATCACAATGGATCTATCGGAAATAGTTGATATACGTATACAGGGCGTTCGTAAATGTTCAGACATATATTTTTAATTAAAGAAATATTACAGAAAATTACGTATACATATAATATCTCATAGATCCATTATCTTTAGTTGAACAAATCAAAACTGATTAGTGCTAATACTTATTCTGGAACATGCGACTATGGATTGGATGTAAGAACACACAAAGCTTTTAGAAAGCTCTAGTGCATTTTGTCGATATATAATATCTTCATCGGCACATTTGAGTGCTCTTCTAATAAAATATTAATTACAACACACGCACACCAGTCGCGTGAAATGTATAGAACATCTCAAGCACGAGTAAAAAATAATAGAAAGTCCCTTACGAATAAAGTAGGCTCGCTACAAAGTACACTAGAGATTAATTAGAGTAAAAAATTCTCGTACGCTATGTGTACGTTTATAATGAAGACGTTGAGGTGCTACAAAGTTAGCTTTTAATACATAGTTAAAGTTTTCTGTCGATTCCATTACGTGTTCGTAAAATCGCCTTTGGCTAGGATTGTATCTATTTTTTTTATTCTAGTGCATTGCCGATATGTAATATCTTTATCGGCACATTTGAGTGCTCTTCTAATAAAATATTAATTACAATACACGCACACCAGTCGCGTGAAATTTATAGAACATCTCAAGCACGAGTAAAAAATAATATAAAGTTCCTTACGAATAAAGTAGGCTCGCTAAAAGTATACTAAAGATTAATTAGAGTGAAAAATTCTCATAAGCTATGAGTACGTTTATAATGAAGACATTGAGGTGCTACAAAGTTAGTTTTTAATACACAGTTAAAGTTTTCTGTCGATTCCATTACGTGTCCGTAAAATCGCCTTTAGCTAGGAGTGTATCTATTTTTTATTCTAGTGCATTTTGTATATAATATCTCCAACGGCACATTTTTTAGTGCTCTTCTAATAAAATATCAATTACAACATACGCACACCAGTCGCGTGAAATTCATAGATTATTGAACATCTCAAGCACGAGTAAAAAATTCTCATACGCCATGTGTACGTTTATAATGAAGACATCGAGGTGCTACAAAGTTAGTTTTTAATATACAGTTAAAGTTTTCTGTCGATTCCATTACGTGTCCGTAAAATCGCCTCTAGGGTTGTATCTATTTTTTTTTATTCCAGTGCATTGTCGATATATGTACATATAATATCTCCAACGGCACATTTTTGAGTGCGCTTCTAATAAAATATTAATTACAACATACGCACACCAGTCGCACGAAATTTATAGAACATCTCAAGCATGCGTAAGAACTAATAGAAAGTCTTTTTACAAATAAAGTGGGCTCGGTAGAAGGTATCCTAGAGATTAATTAGAGTAAGAAATTCTCACGCGCTACGTGCACGTTTATAATGAAGACATTGAGGTGCCACACGGTTAGTTTTTAATATACAGTTAAAGCTTTCTGCCGATTCCGTTACGTGTCCGTAAAATCGCCTCTGGCTAGGATTGTATCTATTTTTTTATTCGCATTGGCTATAAGTCAACGGCAGTACGCTCTTTGTTACTGCATCGGACAGCTCCGTGATTACGGCTGCATCCCCAGATACGCGTGTGCGCCTCGAAATCCGGAAACGTTTTAGTACATCAAGTTTTCTCCCGGTTTTCTATTTATTCATTGACCAAACCATTTATCCCACGCAGTGTCGCTCGTTGGGCGCCCGGGAAGTTTCCTTCCGGCTTTCTTGTTCGAAAAGTTAAGGGAACAGTACCAAATCCCTCGTGCACATCGGGCCGCGCGGGCGTTTGTTTCGAATGCGGGTGTTAGCCGCATACGTGTACGCGGTGGAGTTTCAGTCGGTGGTCGGATAGGGAATATACACGAGATATAGAGTAAGAAGAAAGAGGGAGAGAAGGGGGGGGGGGAGAGAGAGAGAGAGAGAGAGCGAGGGATGAGGAACGAGAGGAAGGACCTTTCTCCTCAGGTTAGTCTTCGCGTGTATCTATGTGCGCGGACGCAATGTGGTGGTTTGCGATGGCGATAGCGATCCCGCTGGTGTGCGTATTTCGTGTAGATGGAGGAATACATCGCCATACCGCGCTACCGTATGATATATGATTATGCCGCATGCCCTCCGTTCATATCTTATTATGTATTACCACTACCGTACACACAAGCCGCCTCACTCGCCCACTTAGCCTGGCTACCTCGAGGACCGAAGTGGCTTCGGTTTGTCCGCCGCCGCCGCCGCCGCGGATCGTCTGCTTTTTATCGGAATGCATTTGAATGCGAGAATCACGACCGCGCGGATACGGATATGTCGAACAGACGTACAAAGGCTGGGAGAGGATAAAATATGGCGGGGGGGGGGGGGAGATATAAGATGTAGAAAAAATAAATGTAAGAATCTCACCGCTGCCATAATAAAACCAAGTCTAGACTTTGTTCTTTTGAGCTTCGAGAGGACACGAGAGATATGGAAGTTATTTTATCCGCAACTTGTTTATCGCAAATCCTCGTGAAGTTTTTACAGTTAGTTGTTTGGACAATAATTTGGTTACCTGCCCCATGCGTGATCGATGGTTTAAAAGCGTCTTCCTGCCGCTTTTGTAATTGCAAACTCGCCTGTCGTTATTTAATCGAGTGTCAAACGCGGTGATCGTCGTTTTTGTATTCTCTATCGCGAGTAATTGCTCGTACATGAGTTTAAATGGTCCTTTAAATACCAGCGGCTAATGCGCTGATATTAACGGAACGCTGAATACGGCTGTGCAGTAGACATCGTCAACGAAGATATGTAGTGTCGATAAAATTTAATAAAATATAATGTAACACCGCGGTATAGCCCTAATATAGACACAAAAATTATTTAAAATACAGTCGGATGCATTTCTGAAATGCGATAGATTTTAATTGGAATTTCTAATAAAACGATTACGTTCATAGACAAGAGATTTATATTACGATAAAATAGCAAAAAGGTTAATTTTGCTCGATTTTAATACTTTTTCCATTTTAATATAGCGGCCGAAAATTGAATTAAAAACACGAGATAACAAAGTTTGTCTAAATAAATATTATTTTATTTGAATTAAAAAAAATATTTTCGTATGTATTCTGATTTATTTGGTCATTAGGCAACGTTGTATGCAGGAGAATAATAACGAAATTTCGTTCAACACAACCCTCGTTTCACGGAGAAATTTACAATCGCCCCTCAGGGAAACATTGGTTCGTGTACAGTAGGTTACTAGCAAATATGCATTCCATGCATATCCGAGATCGACCATAGCTTAAATAATAAAAGATCAATTCCCATATATCACTTTCTATTAGTACGTCCCTCGATACGCACGTGCGTCATGCATCAACCCAACCCATTCTAAAGACCGTTTAATTCTAAACTAGAAACGAAAGCGACTTGTCCTTGGAGAAAACATAATAATCAAATATGTATGAGAAAACGAAACAAGATTCATCTACCGATAAATGTTTCAAACAGCGTAAAGTTTAGACAAGACGAAACTCTGATTGTACCTAACTCTTTTGTAAAATCACGCGACTCACTATCTTACATAATTTTAACGCAATATTCTTTGCGATTTTTTTTTCTTCTTATTTCTCTTAACATCTCACCTATCTCTCTTAAATCCACGAGCACGTGTACGAAACGAGTCTCAGCCGAGGGGGGAGAAAACCACTGACCAAAATCTTGTACATCAATGCCCACCAATGCCCAGTGGGCATTACTTTATCTTATTATCTTATTTTATTTTATTTTATCTTTATAATGCCTCGACAAGGCCTAATATCCAAACTAATGCCCCAAAAATGCCTAGCAATGCCTACACTGAAAAAAATTTCTGGTTGAATATGGACGAATCAGATAATTCCTTTAGGATTTACCAGAATTCCTTTAGGATTTACCAGAATTTCTGTAGGATTACAAGAATTCTGGTAAATCCTAAAGGAATTCTGGTAAATCCTAAAGGAATTATCTGATTCGTCCATATTCAACCAGAAATTTTTTTCAGTGTAGTAATGTCCGGTAATGCCGCAAATCTGTACACCGTAATGCCCTCATCGGCCTCCCTCTCGGTCCCAGCCCTTTGTCGGATTTTTTAATTCATTGTAACGACAAATGCATGAAGTTAGCAGCGAATAATCGTGCTGACAAAGCAGAAAGATGACAGAAAATGACTTTAAACGCGAATGCTCTTTCGTCGAGTGAATTTTGCATGTTACACTCTCGGTGACCCGCGTAAAACGCAGTTTGGCCATAGTTGCTCCGGTAGCTCGACGACGAACGATGCGCTAGGCATTCCTGACAGAAAGCACGTACGCGTTCGCTAAGGTTAAGCGAGAAAGCTTGACGCAAGCTTTTGGCGGAAGCCTCTCATCGTGAACACCCGTCCCGTGGAATGCGTTCCTCTTCAAGTGGCTCCTCGTCTCGCGAAACATTCTAAACGCGTGGCCCGAGAGTCGCTCCACGTGCACGTGCAGTCAGAGAAGCGAGTGTTTATTTCGTCCGAGAAATGCGTTTTCTAGATCTACGCATCGTACGATGCGAGATGACCGGCATCTCGGCGTACCCGGCTAGTTCGGTCGTCACCGGTGCTCGTTCTCCGATCCATAACTTTCGAAAATACAGAGAGCGTTCGTGGATTCGAATTGATTATGTCGATAATATTTTTTATGATTTGACAAATTTTTGTATCATAAAAAAATTACTATTCGAAAATTATCGTTATACAGGGTGTACTAAAACCACCGGACATCCTTTTAACCATACATTCTTTAGAAAATTTCAAAACGAAAATTTTAATACAAAAATGTCGAGGCTACGATAGTTTTTAAATAATAAGCGATTACATTTCACAAATGACAGGCCTGAAATTTCGCGCGCTCAGGCGCGGCGACATGACGAGTGGTAAAAGTGTTCCTATGAATGTCGCGCTTTCTAGCATAGTAACAACCTTCGTGGTAACTGATATTAATCGACCACTTTGACAGCTGCAACACTTTGAAGTTACAAAATGTTGCAAATTTTTACTTGAATTGAATGAAAAGGGCGACATTCATAGGAACACTTTTATCACTCGTCATGTCGCTGTGCCTGAGCGCGCGAAATCTCAGGCCTGTCGTCTGTGAAATATAATCGCTTATTATTTAAAAACTATTATAGCCTCGACATTTTTGTATTAGAATTTTCCTCTTGAAATTTTCTAAATACACCCTGTATAAATAACGTTCTTGTTGCATTGTTAAGAAATAAAATTGTGGCTACAGTTAAAATTTGATAAAATTAAAGGAATATTGGTTGAAAATTTATCTGTAAATGTAATTATTTATTCCCAGATAACAATTCTGATTATCATAAAAACATGATATTTGATTTAGTAAAATTTATATGTATGTTTTTTTCATTGGAACAAATAATTATATTTAATAATCATAAAAAATATAAAATACATAAATTTGAGAAAGCGCGTCTATTGTTTCCAAGAATTCTTACGATTTTAATATCTGACAATGTAAAATTTATTTTTCCTACGAACTTATAGGATGTTACTTCTACTTTACTTTGCATGTATAAAATGTATATGAATAGGAAACTGTTTGCGAACCGAGATTGCTATGGGATTTCTCCGCTTGTATGTTTAAAGCTCGATAGAATGCATATATCGTCATTTATTGCTTCGCTGAAGTTAAAGAACAAAAGTTTGCTTTAGAACTGTGTCTCGGGATTGAACTCAAAAATTCTGTTTTACTTTAGTTGATCGACTTCAACCGACTTGAAAGTAAATGAAATTTTGACCAGATTGTTATTTGTGCAGATAATAACAAATGATAGTAAACTGGGGGCCTTCAAACAACGATAGTAAATATAATCATGTAAGAAAATGTTGCTACGCGAGAAAGTATCGGGATAGTAGAACGAGAAAATTATTGGCTCCAGTTTGTTCCGCTTTGCTATCAATTGGACACTATCGAGTTTTAATTTTCTTTTCTCTATAACTCTTCTTTAAAGCGTTTAAAGGTACAAAGTCAATTTTTCTATTGGAAAGAGATATAATCAATACTTGCTTGTATGTGCGAAGATAGGTGTTACCGCGCGAATGTATCGTTTTACTTTGTAATATGACATAATTACAAAAATTATCAAGAAGTTACGTATTAGACAGCTCTGGGAATAAAACTTTGTATCGTTCGTTCGTGATTGTTTATAATGACGTTACGATGTAATTACGTCGACGATATTAAGCTTCGCAAAAGTTATACTGGATTCTCGCGGGAACTTACAATTATAGTTTTGAATCTGACGATGTTTCTGAATATTTCTTTCAGCTTTGACGAAAAATGGAAGAATATATATTAAATAAATATTTATTTTACACAAACAAATTTTATAAAACTATAATTGTGCATATATTTTTTAACGTAAGATATTTATAAAATAATGTAAAATATTCTGCTCTGGCTTTGCGTTATGTGTCATATCGTTGACGCGAACACATTTTGTTTCTTTGGAATTAAGAGGGAATTAAGAGATTTTTCTTTATTAAGCTAAAATTACGTATAGATTTACAATTATGGCACGCGAGATTTCTATGTATTATTGTGAAAGAGTGCAGAATATTATTAATCATTGATAAAACATTGTCGGAGTATCCGTTTAGAGTGATAGATCTCTTCAAGTTCGCTGTCTTAAGCGTATCCTTCTTCAGCGAGGCTTTAGAGATAACAAGGAAGCAGAATAAGGAATGGCGAGGACTTTAAAACATTCGCGTGTACTTTTAACGGCCTTCCAGAGAGATGCTGACAGTGGATAACTCCTTTGTTTCCTTCTTCGCGACCCTCTCGTCGCCCTTTAGCATGAAGAAAAGGCGACAGCAGCGAACGAGTCTTTGAGTGGCAGCAACGAAGGGAAAAGGTGGCGAATGCAGCAGTTACGAGAGTCAAACGCCGAATACTTCCGTCGATATTTAAATTCCGCATCAGGACGAGGACGACGTCGACGAAACCGACGCAGACGGGTCACGGACGTCGTTTCTCTGACTTTGATCCTCTCAGTAATTACATTCTTTCGGTTTGAAGGCGCGTGGCTGTACAGAGAACCTCCGAGACGTTTTCGCCGTGGCGCCTTTCCCAAAAATCTTTTCTCCGTCACTCGTCTCTCATGGCATACGTGGGTATAAGCCGCGTGCAACAGCCGCCACCTTTGTGCACAGCGACACGTATTCGCATGCCATGGATCCTGCCACGTAATCCTTTCCGTATATAAGGATATTGGCCTTGTACGCTTCACGATAAATTCCTGAGCGCTTCTCGAGTATTATAATTGGGATATTGTGGACTATTTTCTTCCTTTTCTGTGACACGTATTATCTTTGAGTATATGCACTTTTTCCCACCCGAGCAATAATTTTATTTAAATTGAAATGATGATTCGATGTTGAAGTGGTCGTAATAACTAATAAGAATCGAAATATTGAATTGCTCGTCACAACCGTTGAAGACTTTAGAAATTTATTTTGTATTATCGCAAAGACTTTCGGTCGGTTTTCTCTCGGTATACGCAATAACTGAATTGGACTCGAATTCCAATTATCGGGAGTTACAAAACGATATCTTGTTACAATTAATTCACAACTCATTTAGAGAAAGAAAACAGCACATCATACTTTATTGATCGAGTAAACATTAGTAGGCAACTCGTTATACAATAAAAAGTTATTATTTCTTCAGATTTCGATACTTCTAATTGCTTGCAAGTTGCAAGTGCTGATATTATGTAACTGTTCAAGTGCAATTCATATGATTATTAAAATTGACGCGTACACTCGCGTAATTTAATACAATAATGCAAAGTCGTTAAAAGTACAACTAATCTTCTATCAGCTATTGGGAAACTTGGCCGAATAAGGCAAGTATGCGTGCATTGAAACTGATAAATTTTGCCGGAATGTCTTTTGCAAAATAAGCGATGCATATCGATCCGTCGACGGCAACGATCATTTCCGAACGTAGGAATAAATCATGCGTGTTTCAAGCTATATGTCATTCGCGGTAAGGTATCAGCAGGAAACGGTTGTTCCTCGATACGCGCGTCGCAGTGCAGGATCTAGCGTTCTAGCTTCCCTTGGGACTATCGATTTACAAGTTTCCCACCTGGGCAAACGAGAAGTTTAAAAAGACTAAGAAAGTTCGTAACCATCATCCTTTCTCTGTCAGACGCGCGCAATATGATATCATTAAGAGTTGACACAAACTTCGTAAGCCAGATTATAACTGTGTAATGGAAAATATCTTATCGTAGTTGTTTATTTGGAAATATTAAAATTAAGAATGGAAAGCAACGCTTCGTTGTTACGAATACGTAACGAATATCGTTAGTGAGACAAAAATAAACGTAATCGATGGATTAACTTCAAAGAGCAATACATTTTTATTATAATCTCGCGCGTTTTGTATAGCTTTAACATCGATTTTACATTGAAAATTACATTGAAAATTGCTTTATCATCCACCCGTATGTTATTTCTAAATGGCAGTAAATGGTCTCATTTACATCAGACAATTTAATTATGAGAAACTGCGGCACGTTTTAATACCGTTTTATCAAAAGCGTCTGAAATTGAATTTGCCTCGTATAAATGGCGGGGCATATCCACAATCTTCAGGACCCTTTGGAATGCGTCATTTGGAAATACGTTGAGGTTTTTGTTTAAGTATCTACATAAAGGTGCAATTTTTATTCCAATATTCGTGTATTCGCATGCAATGTCCGTAGTCTGGACAACGTTATAAACACAAAGTGACAGTACAGGGCAATAGGGTAGAATTTTACGTTAGGCCCAGCAATTCTTTTGTAGAAGAAACTTTTACGGTAAATGGTTTTAAAGCATTAAAGCATTCGTTGGACTTTATCGCGCTTGTATATTTTGTACGCACTCTTAAATTATACTAAAAGTTTGATGAAAAATGGTAAAATGTAAAAGATTGAGACGGAAAGAAGGACGGGCAGGGCATGGAAATAGGGGAAGATGAACGAGTGGGAGAAAAATAACATACGAGCTGATGTGAGAGGGAGAAAGCAAGAGGAAGGAAGAAAGGAGGATAGAGAAAAAGGATGAGACAGAGAGAGAGGGGGAGAGGAAAAGAGAGAAGAATGGATGAAAGAGAAAACGAAAGAGAGCGCTGTACTCTCCACGGCTTCTCGCGGATTGCAAGAGAGCGAGATTGACGTGAATATCCGCTCTCTGCTCAATAAAACACGCGAAACAAAAAGCCATCGTAAAACATCGGTTTAAACTTTCATGCGAGTCTGTCCAGATGCTTCCGTCGCTTTCCCCCTTTCCCCGGCCCCTATCCTCTCAACAGTCCTACCCTTGCTTCCCCTGATTCTGTCAGACTTTACCATGGAAATTTTTCTCGCGAAAGAATTGTCGGGCCTAACATGCGGGTTCTACCTCTGCCGTTTTATGCCTACATTCTTTACAAGAGGTATTGCATAGGAATGGACCTAACCAGCTCGATAGAGGGTTACATACAATGTTATTTTACTCTAAAATAGCATTGTTTAAAAAAGTAGTGTTGCAATAACATTTATCATAAAACTGACGTCATAAATGCGTATATTGGGCAATATTTTTTTTTACATAAACCAATTTCGTAGAATTGCCGCTATAAATTATTTTCGATAAACGTAACAATAATAATATAATTAATTGGAGCGTATCCGTTGTATTAAAACATTTTACAAAATGTATATATATATATATATTTAAATTATATCTGTTGTTATTGTTGTCGTTTGAGACGTTGAAAAACAATACGTACTTTAAAATGTCACCTGGAACAAACATAATTTTATGAAATTGTTGACGAAAAATAGAAGATGCATTATTATTATGTCAAAATATATCTTTCGTTAATTTTACGTAATATGGTATGATATGATACGATAATGTTCGTATCCATCGTATGAAATCATCGACTGAAAGCTGAAGTGTTGTGTAAAATGATACACGACGCTTCATTAATAATGTTATCATTTCTGATAACTTATTTATCGGAGATACGCGTAAAATATATCGTATACGTATTAATGCAATTTG